>NC_134693.1:99422787-99722787 GCF_050947455.1 Rhinoderma darwinii | reverse complement strand
CACCCATTATCTCGCTGCAGATCATACAGTGACTACAGTATGGATTAGAGGCAGAATAAACCTTTACATTAAGTGACTCACAGGTGACCTCTCAGATTCTAGTTGTTCTTTTTCTCTTTTCTTCTCCATCCGGTCCAGACCTCTACGAAGACTTCTCCCGGCCACAGCCCATTTGTGCAGTTTGCAGCTCGGATGTCTTCAGCTTCTCACTATTCATAAATTTCTGCACCTATAACCGAAGATAAAATTTTCATGTGACACACACTATAAATGTGACACACACCCCAAAATATAATAGTTCCATATATTGCACCTCTAATGATAATAGCATCATACACTGTGTCCCCGATTATAATAGCCCCATACACTGTGTCCCTGATTATAATAGCACCATACACTGTGTCCCACACACACACACACACACACACACACACACACACACACACACACAGTGTTCCCCGTAGATAGTGCCCCCATAGAGCCCCCTGTAGATAGTGTCCCCCCATAGCTCCACCTTTAGATATAGCCCCCCCATAGATGGAGCCCTACATACAGCTCCCCCTGTAGATAGTGACCCACATTTAGCCTCCCCTGTAGATTGTGCCCCACATATAGCACACCCTTAATATAGTGCCCCACATATAGCCCCCCTGTAGATAGTGTCCCACATATAGCCTCCCCTGTATATAGTACCCCACATATAGCCCCCTGTAGATTGTACCCCACATTTAGCCTCCCCTGTAGATAGTGTCCCACATATAGCCTCCCCTGTCTATAGTGTCCCACATATAGCCTCCCATGTAGATAGTGTCCCACATATAGCCTCCCCTGTGGATAGTGCCCCGCATATAGCCCCCTGTATATGGTGTCCCACATATAGCTCACCGGATATGGTGTCCCACATATAGCTCCCCCTGTATATAGTGCCCCAAATATAGCCCCCCTTAGTGTCCCACATATAGCCTCCCCTGTAGACGTTGCTCCACATATAGCCTCCCCTGTAGATAAGGTCCCACATAAAGCCCCCCCCCTGTATGCTGTGCCCCACATATAGCTCCCCCTATATATGGTGCCCCACATATAGCCCCCCTTAGTGTCCCACATATATTCTCCCCTGTAGACTCTGCCCCACACATAGCTTCCCCTGTAGATAGTGTCCCACATATAGCTCCCCCTGTAGACAATGCCACTCACACTTTTAAGTGGAAAAAAAAACACTTTACATACTCACCTTGATCCCGTTCCCACGCTGTCCTGTGTCAATGCAGGCATGCCCTCTTCTGAACAGGATCAAGGTGAGTATGTAAAGTTGTTGTTTTTTACACTTAAAAGTGTGAGTGACATTATCTACAGGGGGAGCTATATGTGGGACACTATCTACAGGGGAGGCTATGTGTGGGGCAGAGTCTACAGGGGAGGCTATATGCAGGTCACTAAGGGAGGTCTATATGTGGGGCACTATATACAGGGGATCTATATGTGTGGCACAACCTACAGGGGGCTTTATGTGGGGCCTTATCTACAGAGGAGGCTATATGTGGGGCACTAAGGGGGGCTACATGTGGGCACTATATACAGGGGGATCTTTATGTGGGGCACATTCTATAGGGGAGGCTGTATGTGGGTCACTATCTACACTGGGGGCTATATGTGGGACACCATATACAGGGGGGCTATTTGTGGGACAACATATATAGGCTGCTATATGTGGGGCACTATCTACAGGGGAGCTATACGTGGGAAACTATCTACAGGTGAGGCTATATGTGAGGCACAATCTACCGGGGAAACAATATGTGGGACACCATCTACAGGGGGCTATATGTGGGGCACTATATACAGGGGAGGCTATATGTGAGACACTATCTACAGGGGGGGCTTTATACGGGGCACCATATACAGGGGGTGCTATATGTGGGGCACAGTCTACAGGGGAGACTATATGTGGGTCACTATCTACATATGTATGGTGCTATTATAATCGGGGACACAGTGTATGGTGCTATTATAATTAGTGGTGCAATGTATGGAACTATTATATTTAGGGAGGTGTGTCACATTTAGAGTGTGTGTCACCATGAGAATTTTATCTTCGTTTATAGGTGTAGAAATGTTTGAAAAGTGAGAAGCTGAAGACATCTGAGTGGCAAACTGCAGAAATAAGCCTTGGCCGGGAAAAGTCATCATAGAGGTCTGGACTGGATGGAGAAGAAAAGAGACAAAGAACAGCTAGAATCTGAGACGTCACCGGTGAGTCACTTAATGTAAATGTTTATTCTGCCTCTAATCCATACTGTAGTCACTGTATGATCTGCAGCGAGATTATGGGTGGTATGATATGTTTTTTTGTGAAACAGCAACTCCCATCATCATACCATTGTTTTACGCCATACAAAGCTATATGACAGGGGTTGCACTAAATTGAGCTATATTTGTGCTGGTTCTGTATTTATGTACTGAGCTTTGTTCTGGAGCTGCATATATGTACTGAGCTTTGTTCTGTTGTTGTTGTATATATATATACTGAGCTTGGTACTGTATTTATTTACTCTGGTGTTGTATATATGTGCTGAGCTTAGTTCTGGAGCTGTATATATGTACTGAGCTTGGTTCTGAAGCTGCATATATGTACTGAGCTTTGTTCTGGTGTTGTATTTATGTACTGAGCTTGGTTCTGGCACTGTATGTACTGTGCTCGGTTCAGGTGCTGTATATATCTACTGAGCTTGGTTCTGGTGTTGTTTATATGTGCTTAGCTTTGTTCTGGTGTTGTAATTATGTACTGAGCTAGGTTCTGGTACTGTATATATGTACTGAGCTTGGTTCTGGTACTGTGTTTATGTAATGAACTTTGTTCTGGAGCTGTATATATGTACTGCGCTTGGTACTGTATTTACATAATGAGCTTGGTTCTTGAGCTGTATATATGTAGTGAGCTTGGTTCTGGTGTTGTATATGTGTACTGAGCTCGGTTCTGGTGCTATATATATGTACAGAGCTTGGTACTGTATTTATGTAATGAGCTTGGTTCTGGAGCTGTATTTATGTACTAACCTTTGTTCTGGAGCTGTATATATGTACTGAGTTTGTTCTAGCGATGTATATACGTACTGAGCTTTGTTCTAGTGTTGCATATATGTACTGAGCTTTGTTCTGGTGCTGTATTTATGTACTGAGCTCTGTTCTGGTACTGTATATATTTACTGTGCTTGGTTCTGGTACTGTGTTTATGTAATGAGCTTTGTTCTGGTGTTGTAATTATGTACTGAGCTCGGTTCTGGTACTGTATATATGTACTGAGCTTTGTTCTGGTACTGTGCTTATGTAATGAGCTTTGTTCTGGAGCTGTATATATGTACTGCGCTTGGTACTGTATTTATATAATGAGCTTGGTTCTGGAGTTGTATATATGTAGTGAGCTCTGTTATGGTGCTGTATATATGTACAGAGCTTGGTACTGTATTTATGTAATGAGCTTGGTTCTGGAGCTGTATATATGTAGTGAGCTTGGTTCTGGTGTTCTATATGTGTACTGAGCTCAGTTCTGGGGCTGTATATATGTACAGAGCTTGGTATTGTATTTATGTAATGAGCTTGGTTCTGGAGCTGTATTTATATACTATCCTTTGTTCTGGAGCTGTATATATATACTGAGCTTGGTTCTGGTGTTGCATATATGTACTGAGCTTTGTTCTGGTACTGTATTTATGTAATGAGCTTGGTTTTGGTGCTGTATATATGTAGTGAGCTTTGTTCTGGTGTTGCATATATATACTGAGCTTGATTCTGGTACTGTATGTACTGAGCTTTGTTCTGGTGTTGCACATATGTACTGAGCTTGGTTCTGGTGTTGCATATATATAGAGCCGTATATGTCAGTGCTCGGTTCTGATGCTGTAATTATATCGAATATATTTATAATAACAAAATTACAGGGCAGTTGGAATTGTTTTCAATTCATTGTATGTTTAATGGGAAACTGCCTGGTAGTTTTAACCCCTTGAACCACCACCATGCGGTAATATATGACCTGACTATATTTCCAAACATTCCTCTGTATGTTGTTTTCAGATGCAGAAAAATCTATAAAATCAACTTTTAAACCGGCGCACACTATATGCTAATTACTCATTATAGGGTCATGGGGCGGTGCAGCTATCCTGAAGAATCAAAGTCCTGCCTCCAAACCCAATTTTCCATGCTTGAATGACATCCCTCTAGCTGTTATACATCACTACCAGTCTCCTCCAACTTTCTCGGATGCGCCATTGACTTGTTCTACTTGGGCACACACTGTGCAGCGAGGTGTATTCTGCCAGGCTGCACCACGCATGCCAGTACAAGGCAATGGTGCATCCGCAAGAGTTAGAGGAGGCTGCTAGTGATGTAAAACAGCGAGGGGGATGTCAATCAAAATCTAGGGGGCGCCATTTAAATTTTCGCCTCAGACAGCAGAAAAGCAAGAATTGGCTCTTCAGACAGTGGTGAACACAAGTGCCAACATTACAATAACTGCTGCCTCCTGGTGTTTAAAACCACATCTTTCCAAGATTTATTGCTGTGTACTCTGAAATGATGGGAAGGAGCACTGCAGAAATGAAGTACTGTGCATGTTGGCTGAGCCACAGCTAATCAGCTCTAAACTTGTTTTCTGCACTAATGCTTCGCTCATTAGCGCACATCTCTGGCGCCGCAGAGGAAAAGGAGAATCAGTACCAGCCCAGTCTGCATGTACAAATCAAACCAAACTCTGGTTGGCTGAGCATCGGCCCATCAGTGATGGGCTTTCTCTTTCTACTGCCCCCTAAGCACAAATATGCATTTGTGTGAGTTTTGTGTCTTCTTCTAATGTATTAGTGGCATTTGTGTGTGTGTGTGTGTGTGTTGTTTTCAGTGTGAGTGATATGTGTGGTATAGGTCTAGTGTGTAAGTGTTATGTGAGGTATGTGTTTAGCATTTGCGTGGTGTGTGCAGTATGTGTCCAGTGTAAGTAGTTCGTGCAGTATGTATCTAGTGTGTGAGTGGTATGTGTCTAGTATGTGAGTGGTGTGTGCAGCATCTGTGCCAGGTGTGAGTAGTGCATATCCAACATGTCTCCTTGGTGTGGGTAGACAACGTGCGGCATATGTCTTAGGTGTGAGTGGTGTGCGTGTGCATGTGTCCTAGGTGTGAGTGGTGCATGTGTGGCACATGTCCTGTGTGTGAGTGGGATATGTGTTTTAGGTGTAAGAGGTGTGCATGCGCATGTGTCCTTAGGTGTGCATGCGCATGTGTCCTAGGTGTGAGTGGTGTGCGAGCTCATGTGTCCAAGATGTGAGTGGTCTGCGTGCGCATGTGTTCTTGGTGTGAGTGGTGTGTGTGCGCATGTGTCCTAGGTGTGAGTGGTGTGCATGCGCATGTGTGCTAGGTGTGAGTGGCACGAATGCAGCATGTGTCCAGCTCTGGTTTGCATCTGTGCGTCATGTGTCCAGCATGTGAGTGTGTGTGTATATGGCTGAATATAAAATATAAATCATACTATTTAGTTACAGTATGGTAATATTTTAGCATTGTATAATGGTATAATATGCAATCTTTATATGTCAGTATTAGGCCATGATCATGCAATCAGGATATAATTAGGAGTAAGTCCCTGATTCCACACCTAAATCCCTTTCAAATTCACTAACATTCTACATCCATTACAAGTGAATGGGCTATTTTATATCCCATTCACATGCAGCGGAAAGAAGTGTGCTTGAATTTTTTTACGCTCCGCAAAAAAAAATCCTCTAGAATAATGAGCATGTTCATTATTCTTGTGGAAGAGCAGTGGATTAGTTGGAGTTGGAGCTATCAGAATAATAAATCTCCCCATGTCTTGTATAGCTGAATGGTGGTCCCATGTACTCCAGCCCAAAAGTGGTGGCTGTTTATGGCCTGCGTTGGGCCTGTGTGCTTAAAATTGCCAGGGCTGATTTTAAAGGGAAACTGTCACCAGCATTTCACCTATTGAACTTTACTTATCCCTCACTGGCCGCTGCTATCAAAAGTTCATTGCCGTTATCCCCGCTCCTAAACTCCTCCTCCAACTGTAAATAACGCCCTGCAAACATTTTGCGCCTTTTATCATAATTATCCGGTGTCCCTTTGTGCGCACACACCAGAAGAGGACATCAATGCACAAGCACGGGATATTGTGTGCTGGGGGAAGGGGAGGAGCTGTCAATCGAAAGTAAGGAGGCGGGGTAAACTCTGAAAGACTTGAGGAATGAAGATAGGACTCTTTTCAAACAAAAATTTGACTCTTTTCAAACGAAGATCTGACTCTTTTATGCTCATTAGCATACGGTGTGTGAACACTAAAAAACGGAATACTAAAGCTACAGCCGACTAAGAAGATAATTATAGGTTATATAGAAATGATTTTTCACCCACTACCACCTGGTATTACTAGTTTAATAGGTGAAATGCTGGTGACAGGTTCCCTTTAAGTTCCAGTCCTGCCCTGCTTTACACTGTGTAGTAACTTGAGAAAGGTTCTGTGGTGAACCGAAACGTCACTCACTTGAGGTGAATAAAACAACTGTTTTCACCTTTATTGAAGTCCTGGTGCTGTTTATTTTCCTATGGTTTAGTCTACATTGAAGTTGGGGAATTGATTCATCCTCTGGTAACTTGCACATGGCCTGATATTCGTTTTTGTTGGAGTGCTATGTTCATTAGTTTCTGGACTGTATATATAATGTATGTATATATGGGACACTTCCCTTTACAATAACCTAACTGCACTCCGAAATTTATAATACAGCCGCAGTTAATATTAATAAACCACTTTCCCCAAAGTCATACATTTGAAGGTGCAGGATGTTGAGATCTGGGGGCTGTTTGAAGGCTGCTTTAGCAGTGACATGGCAGGAATATAATGGTCACCAGTGATTTTTGTCCCTTAAATAACAAAGACGTGGTCTACAGGGTCAAATATTATATCAACCACAATTTTTTTTTTCTTTTATTGACCACAGTGCTCCTATGTGACAGACACAAGACCAGCTAAAGTAACTGTACAGTGTAAAGACTCCATCAAACAACCCCCATATCTCAGCTTCATTGTCCCACATGAAGTATATATTGGAGAGTGACATAGTGGAATTAATGTGGGTTTCTGACATAGACCTGACAGTACACTGTTTCTGGCTGCTAACGATTTATGGCTGACATCTGCTATTGGCTCTCTCTGCTCTCCACCACTTCTCTCAGTGTAAGAAAAACTAGCAGAAAAAGCTGTGTTAGTGGATGGAGAGATGACACAAGCTGTAGATAGGAAGGAGTGAACTCACGCAGATGTGCATTGGGGAATCACACAGGATGTTCTGTATGACGGTGTAGATAGGGAGTAGAGCACACACCACAGAATTCATAGGTGGGGCAGACTACCCACACAGACAGCCTCAATGTACATTGGGAGGAGAGCACACATAGCAGAATATGAGGGGGGGGACAACATGTTAGAGGGTGCATGGGTGGGGGGACCGCAGCCGCACGTGGCTAACTTATCAAGTCTGGTTTGCAACTAAATAGTCCACACCAGGAGAAATTGCAGGCCCCCTTTATACAGGTACAATAATGTCGCAGGCACAGTTGATTAAATGTTCAAACTTTACTGGAGATGAACTCTCTTTGAGAGGAAGAATTCTCGAACGTTACAAATGCAATAACACAGTCTCGTAATAAATGCAACTATATACTTTGGCTGATGGTGATTATGACAACCTAGTTATTACCAGCCCTTGACAGCTTGTGCTCCTCATGGCAATCCCGCACTTATGTCTATTCAGCGGCTCCCGTCCCGCTTGGCAATCCAGGTGTTTACAGCCCTTGACGGCTTCCACCCCGCCTGGCAATCCAGCACTTAGGCCTATTCAGCGGCTCCAACCCCGCTTGGCAATACAGCTGTTTACAGCCCTTAACGGCAGTTCGAGCAGTACTCCGCTGCTTATTCCCCGCTTAGCAATCCGAGTATTTACAGTCGTTGGCGGCTCCCACCCCACCTGGCATATCTAAGCACTGCACACACACACTTATCTGTGATCCGGGTGGCCATCTATTGCTGTCACTTACTTCACTCGTGTCCTCAGGAGAACAGTCCTTGGCTATCAAAAGGGGAGGACAAGTCTTTACTGCTCACCGCTCCATATGTTCCATAAACTGGCTTGAATCTCCATGTCATTACTCGGAGCTAGTTGTACAGCACCGCTCAGTACACAGGGTTTTCAGGTCCCTCACTCGAGCCCTTGCCACGTGTGTCTATTACAGCTCACTCGCTTACTCCATGGTGTCAGTGTTTGGGCCTCCTTGCTCACACACCATGAGCAGTCCCTCTCAGTCTTTCTCCAGGCACACTGCACGTCACTTCCTCCTTCCTCCTTTCTATCTCTTCCTGCCAGTATGGAGCCATCTAATGGCCAAAGTAAAATATTACAGCAGATATACATGCAAAACATACAAGGCAAAACAAATAGACAATGGAACAGACTTAATAAAAAGCATACACTCAGTTCTTTTTTACATAAGGGGAAGTACAGTATTTGACCTCCTTACATATTCCCCGGGTTTAATGAGTGCAGTCCCCTGCACTCACAGTTCTTGTCCACAAGGCATTCAGTCCTGCCACGGAGGCTGGGACAACCATCTCCCATCACTGTGTACCTGACTCCACTTCAGCGTCCCTCATGGGCTCCACCAACTGAGAAGCAATTGGTAAAGGCCGGGCATGACCTTCTCTGGGCTTTAGACAGAAGCCAAGACCAGAGCCCTGGAGTTGATGGCACTGCACCACCTTGCCACGCACAGGACCATCTTTCAGTCCTGACGTTGGTACCTGACAGGAAGGTCTTCTGCTGGCCCCCGCCAGACTGGGCTTGTCAAATTCTGGCTGTACTTGTAAAGGAAGTTCTGAGTGAGTCATCTGTTGACTGGACTTGCCGACTACTGCATAACTTTTGGCTCTCAAACTCTCTTTAGTGGCCACTTTCTTCGGCTTATTGGAACACAGACGTGGCTGTTTCTGGTGAGGGTAAAACCCGTTCACTGTAACTGGGGCCCTTCCTGGAACAGTAACTTCAATAGCAAAGTCACCCTTTTCTCCTTCTACTAGCACAAACTCTACCATCTCTCCCTCTACGAGACTGCCAGGGCACTTGGTCATAGCGTTTGCTTCAGAGCCGTTCGGTGGACAAATACATCTTTATCAGTGATGCTCCGGCTTATGAATCGATATCCACTGTGTGCGTTGAACCACTATACTGCCCCTTGCACATGGAGAACTTGCACCTCTCCCAATGCCTGACTGTCCTTTGAGATTGCCTGCAGACCAGTTCGTCCCATCAAGCAGTGCCTGGCAGGTGGCCTTGTAACTGTCACGGAGCCTTGAGCAAAAGTTTGTGCTGCTAGCCCCACATCAAGTTATTTTTGTTCAATGGGAGCAACATGTTTTCTGTGGCCTTTTAGAGACTGACACCTTCTGGCAAAATGTCCAAGCTGGCCACTCTTCTAGCCACTACGAGGGCTGACTGTTTCATCTCTGGGGTCATGGACACAACCGCCACTGCTTTTACTTGCCTCTTTTAGCTGGGCAATCTCTGCTGCAAGTTCCTCTAGCCAGCCCACAACATCTTCAGAAAATTTTAGGAACACTGTCACAGGGACTGTGGGTACACTCGTGGATGATGCAGAGGTTGACCCATGGAGACTCATCCTGCCGACTACGCCAAGTGTTAGAGGGTGCATGGGGTGGGACCGCAGCTGCACGTGGCTAACTTATCAAGTCTGGTTTGCTACTAAATAGTCCACACCAGGAGAAATTGCAGGCCCCCTTTATACAGGTACAATAATGTTGCAGGCACAGCTGATTAAATGTTCAAACTTTACTGGAGATGGACTCTCTTTGAGAGGAAGAATTCTTGAACGTTACAAATGCAATAACACAGTCTCTTAATAACTGCAACTATATACGTTGGCTGATGGTGATTATGACAACCTAGTTATTACCAGCCCTTGACAGCTTGTGCTCCTCATGGCAATCCAGCACTTTTGTCTATTCAGCGGCTCCTGCCCCGCTTGGCAATGCGGGTGTTTACAGCCCTTTATGGCTTCCGCTCTGCCTTGCAATCCAGCACTTAGGCCTATTCAGCGGCTCCCGCCCCGCTTGGCGATCCAGCTGTTTACAGCCCTTAACGGCTCCCGCCTCGTCTTGCATACAGTTCGAGCAGTACTCCGCTGCTTATTCTCCGCTTAGCAATCCGAGTATTTACAGTCCTTGGCGGCTCCCACCTCACTTGGCATATCTAGGCACTGCACACACACACTTATCTGTGATCCGGGTGGCCATCTATTGTGGTCACTTACTTCACTCGTGTCCTCAGGAGAACAGTCCTTGGCTATCAAAAGGGGAGGACAAGTCTTTACTGCTCAACGCTCCATATGTTCCATAAACTGGCTTGAATCTCCATGTCATTATTCGGAACTAGTTGTACAGCACCACTCAGTACTCAGGGATTTCAGGTCCCTCACTCAAGCCCTTGCCACATGTGTTTATTACAGCTCACCGCTTACTCCATGGTGTCAGTGTTTTGGCCTCCACGCTCACACATTCAGAGCAAGCCCCTCTCAGTCTTTCTCCAGTCATACTGCGCTCCACGTCACTTCCTCCTTTCTATCTCTTCCTGCCAGTATGAAGCCATCTAGTGGCCAAAGTAAATTATTACAGCAGATACACATGCAATACATATAAGGCAAAGCAAATAGACAATGGAACAGACTTTGTCCGCACAAGAGAGGATATAACTCATAGGCTGTATAAGAAGATGGAAGCAGTACAGGTTTGAAGCTACACGAGTACTTAAAGGAACAGTGTCATCACAAATTATTTTTTTATATGTTAAAGATGTTAGTGCTTTATTAAAAACGTTTATATTCATTTGTGTGTTTGTGTTTTACTTTTTCTTATTTTTACACTTTTTCTTCCCTATGGGGGCTGCCATTTTTTGTTCCATTTCTGTGTGTGTCGATTAACGACACATACAGACATGGAATACGGCAGCCACAGTCCCATAGGGACTGCGAACAACTCCCGTCCCATTGACTGCAGTGTACGGCGTCTGTGTGGGAACTGCGCATGCGCCGCTCCCACACAGTCCTATTCGAAATTGGCGCCGTCCGGCGCCATTTTCCTGTGGACCGGAAGTCGCGGCCGGACAGTAATATTACTACTTCCGGTCGCGGCTTCCGGATTTGTGCACTTGCACCAGCGGCAGCAAACAGAGCGGACGGGCCGGAGGGAGCCGCGGCGGCAGGAGCAGGTAAGAGATCTCAATGTATGTTCGTGTTTGTGTGTGTTTACCACTGTATGTTAACCTACTACACTGTGGGTTAGCTCAAAAAATGGCGACACACAGTGTAGGAGGTTACACCGTTCAAACCCCTCGTTTATCCCGGCACTAGCCAGGATAAAGGAGGGGGGAATGCTGAAAGCTCACTAGAGCGAGGGCTTTTAACCCAATGTTGCAATGCTCCATCTAGTGGCCAAAAATGGGTAGTATTATAAATTAGAAATAATTTATAATATTTCCAGACTCGTGCAAAAAAAATAAAAAAAATTTGAACAATGTTTAATCACCCACACACTAAATGTTTAATTTTTTTTAAAAAAACATGTTTTTCTGGCAACACATTCCCTTTAAGAGCTAGTGAAGGCAGATGCATTCTGGATTTACAGAACTCACACCCAGCATTACTGGGAGTAAAATGCAAACAGGAGAAAAGTCTAAAACTATATATAGGTTGCAAACTGCATAAAAGACGGGCTGAAAATGAATGAATGAAGGAACTAAAACTGCAGCCTGAAACTTTGGTCAACGTTTTTTGAACTTCAGATAACCACTAGCATATGTAAAAATCATTTCTTCATGTCGAAGTTGTCCATAGCTTTTTTTTTTTTAACTAAGAGTACCATCTTTGATCAATTTATACATCAATATATATTGTTAGAGGGTTTTGTGTTCGTGAATAGGTAATTTAACAGAATAGCGGATGAAACCAGAACAGTGTAAGTGGAAATGATTTGCTGTCCTTACTGGACTTATAAGATTGGACACATTGGAACATGGAGTCCGTGTGTCCCTGTGAAGCCTTCTGCCTAGGATTAGACTGTGTGCTTCATATCTGCTTTCATTCTGTTAAGGTTTATTAAAGCTGGGTTATAAATAATTGCACAGTACTATTTATTATGGTTACGCCCAGTTCTACTATCACAATAAAAGTGAAGTATGTAACTATACTGTATATTTACCCAAAGAATGTCAACTATGTCTTTCAGGGAAGCATTTACACAGTAATAATATCCCTGGAATTTTATGCAAATACTAAAATTATAGTGCTGGAACTGACATCAGAAACAACTGCGCTGTATTTAGGGTCCAATCATTTAAACAAATGTAGTAGCAGCAGAAGCAAATGCACTAGTACTCAGGAGCCTACTCAGACCCCAATATGCTACCAAAACTGTAGATTGTTTTATTTTTTTGTAACAGGGAATCACAAATGCTGTCTCAAGGTTTGTAGAGGCCTTTGCATAAAGTTTGATACAAAGCACTTTTTTTTAGGACTTAAGGCGTAATTATGGATGAAATTGTGGACCCTTTCATTTCTACTGGCCACAGACACCTTTCTTTATATTTACAGATATGTGTCCGTGCCGTAGATATGATCCGCAAAATATAGAACATGTCCTATTCTGGATGGCTACGGATGTGTATACGCAACCGTCGGATCCGTATTTGCAGACAGTAAAAACCCTTAGGTCCTATGCACACGAACGTGCTTTTGCGGCCGCAATTCCCCCGAAAATCCACAGGAGAATTGCGGCCCCATTCATTCCTATGGGGCCATTCATTGCCCAGGAGCCCGGACCGCAGAAAGAATGGGCATGTCTTATTACGGCCGTGTTCTGCGGTCCAGGCTCACAGGAAATAATGGACGCGGCCATGTGCACGGCCCACGATTTGCAGGCGGCACGCGGGTGACACTCCGCTGCCGGCCAACCCGAAAATCACGGCCGTGGACATGGCTACGGTTGTGTGCATGAGGCCATAGGGTCATGTGCATAAGGCCTAAACCTGGAAAGTCTCTTGATACAAGCCACCTAATTGAATTTGGATCTACTGTTCCTGGTAGGTTCTTCATTAATATCTTGGTAGGCTCTTCCTCATTTACTAAAATGGCAGATGTTTTGTTGTTGTTCTTATTGTTGCATTTTTAGCACCCAGATGCTGGACCAAGACTATCCTTTTTTCTTAGAAAGATCCCCCAACAATAAGCTGATCACAGGGTGGCCCAATACTTAGACCATTAGCAATCAGTGGTGATTTCTGGGAGAACTCAGCAAGCGTTCAATTCCCCTGCAGTGCCACCACAGTAGAAATTAAGCATTACACAGTGC
Organism: Rhinoderma darwinii; assembly: GCF_050947455.1. Classification (NCBI taxonomy): domain Eukaryota; kingdom Metazoa; phylum Chordata; class Amphibia; order Anura; family Rhinodermatidae; genus Rhinoderma; species Rhinoderma darwinii. The sequence goes on along the minus strand of NC_134693.1, from coordinate 99,709,310 downwards.
CCTCAATCAATGGACCATAACACATTAAACACATTATATTCATAGATTTCTTAGTCATTCTGTATCTGTTTCTTGAAAGATGACAATCAATATGACCAGTTTTAGAGCTATTAGGGAATTCCAGATGACAAATCTATCTAGTTAAAGAGGCTCTGTCACCAGATTTTCAAACCCCTATCTCCTATTGCAGCAGATCGGCGCTGCAATGTAGATAACTGCAACGTCACGCTGTGACGTCACTCACTTCCTCCCACAGGAACTTCATCGGGTCGGATGAGCGAGGACACGCTGTGTGCACTGCCAGAAGCTGGGTGGTAACGAAGAGAAGTGGATGATGCTGATTCGTCAGCATCATACACTTCTATTCACAACGCCCAACTAGTAAAACAAGTAAAAACGCCCAGATGTACACACACAATACACGCCCAGTTGGACATAACTTTAAACACGCCCAGTTGTACATAAGAAAGGCTCATTTGCATAAATATAAAAATGGTTACTGTTATCTACATTGCAGCGCCGATCTGCTGCAATAGGAGATAGGGGTTTGAAAATCTGGTGACAGAGCCTCTTTAAGTAGTGATGCATCCTCTCAACTGTATGTGCCTTTAAGGTGAGCTAGATGACAACCCCTGTGGTGGTCATAGCGGTTATCACCCAGTTTTCCCGGAGAAAGAAAACGTAGAAATTAACTAATAAAATATGGGACTACATAAGGACAGTTTTAGCATGTAGATTTTCAGGTATTGCTTTTTTAAAGTTCTTTAAAGGCTATGTACACTTTAGAAGGATTGTTTTTTCTTTATTAAATCAATGTGTTTTTAAGCAATTTTGTAAGTAACTTTTATTGAATTTTAAGATACAGCTTCTATGTTTCCTGTATACATAGTGTAATGACGGGGGTGGGGAGACAGACAAGTGAGCCCTAATCTACCCGCCACTCAGTCCCTGCCTACTTGCAACGACCCGCCCTAGGCGACGGGGTACAACTGGGCGACGGTCCCTACGCTCAATAAGTGCACGACAGACAAACAGACAAGGGTACACAGAGCTAGGGGGAGAAAGGGGCAGTTGCCCACGGCAACACCGTGAGGAACAAGAGAAGTGAACAAGCCGAGTAAAACCAGGAGAGTACGAGGTGCCAAACGCAGAGCAGAAGAGTACTAAACAAGCCGAGTCAAACCAGGAGTGTACGAGGTACCAAACGCAGAGCAGGAGAGTAGTCAGCAATCCGGGGTCAATATGAAGCAAGGACAATGGTACAAGAAGCTGCAGCAGGGCCAGGAAACCAAACGAGAAGAATCACAAGCAAAGGAGGAACAGGAAAGGCAGGTATAAATAGACAGAGGGCGGGAGCTAGCTCCGTCTGGCCAGGCTGTGATAAGTTCTCCAACTCCTAAGCCTGCCACCCTGAATGGTGGAAGATGGAGTCAGTCTCACAGACATAGAATCAGGTGCAGACTGATTATCTATGGGCGTTAACCCCGAAGCTGTGCCTGGCAGATCCTTTACACATAGAAGCTGTATTGTTCTCTTTCAGCCATTTCCGTCAGTTCGGCTTCAGTTTGTGTCAGTCAGAGCTCCATTCAGACGGAACAGAGCCCTCACGCAGATGTGAACATAGCCTAAGTTCACAGCTCAGATGTGATTCTTATTAGGTGGCTCCTGTGTGTCAGAGTCATGCAGGACACGGTTTCAATCAAGCCATCAGTTCAGCAAAACTAACGGAGTCGACTGAGAGAAAATGATACAGCCTGAATGTATACAGGATACATAGAAGCTGTATCTTAAAAATAAATTTTAACCCCTTCCCGACCAGCCCACGTAGATTAATGGGCTGCAGCGCTGGTCCTTTTGCCTGCAGCCCGTTAATCTACGTGTGCTCCTAATAAATTGAATATGTCACTTATAGTGAATGGTGAACGCCATAAAAAAATAGCATAAAATACAATAGAAGTTTTGATGGCCTGATTCCTCTAAATTCAGCAAAAAACCCGTGGGATCAAAATGCTCACTTTCCTAAATGGGGTCACTTTTGCGGGGTTTCTACTGTTTTGGTACCTCAGGGGCTTTGCAAATTCGACATAGCACGCGAAAATCTTTCCAAATGACGCTCCTTCCTTTCCGAGCCCTGCTGTGTGTCCAAACAGCCGTTTATTACCACATATGGGGTATTGCTGTAATCAGGAGAAATTGCTTTTTCTTCTTTATGCCTATTAAAAATTTATAATTTCTAAGTTTTATCTGAAAAAATGTAGATTTTCATTTTCACGGTCTAATTCCACGACGTTCAGCAAAAAACCTGTGGGCTGTAGTTTGCCAAATTGTGTCTTTCTGGTGGTGTTTCCACTGCTTTTGGCCCCACAAGACCTCTTCAAGCCTGACATCGTGCCTAAAATATATTCTAATAAAAAGGAGACCCCAAAATCCACTAGGTGTTCCTTTGCTTTGGAGGCCGATGCTTCAGTCCATTACCACACGAGGGCCACATGTGGAATATTTCTAAAAACTGCAGAATCTGGGCAATAAATATTGAGTAGCATTTCTCTGGTAAAACCTTCAGTGTTACAGAAAAAAATGGATTAAAATGGATTTTCCTAAAAAATTATTTAAAAAAATTATTAATTTTACCTCCACTTTGCTTTAATTCCTGTGGAAAAGGTTAATAAACTTTCTAAATGATGTTTTTAAAGTGGTGACTTATGGGGGATTCTAATATATAAGGCCCTTAAAGCCACGTCAGAACTGAACCGGTCCACGACACAATAGGTTTTGGAAATTTTCTTGAAAATGTGAGAAATTGCTGCTAATGTTTTAAGCCTTGTAACATCCCGTAAAAATAAAAGGATGTTAAAAAATGATGCCAACATAAAGTAGACATATGGGAAATGTTAACTAGTAACTATTTTGTGTGGTATTATTATCCGTTTTACAGGCAGATACATTTAAATTTAGAAAAATGCTAAGTTTTGCAAATTTTCTCTAAATTTTGGTGTTTTCACGAGTAAATACTGATTTTATCGACCAAATTTTTCCACTAACTTAAAGTACAATATGTCACGCGAAAACAAACTCAGAATCGCTTGGATAGGTAAAGGCGTTCCCAAGTTATTACCACATAAAGTAACACGTCAGATTTGAAAAATTGGCTGTGTTCTGAAGGGGTTAATAAAAGTCAACTACAAAATTGCTTAAAAACACATAACATTGATTTAATAATAATAATTTAAAAAAATTCTTTCAAAGGTGCACATTTTAGATGCCTTTAAGACCGAGGTTTTCCAGCATTTTCTCTAATCTCTGGAAAAAAACAAATACAGAGCCTATTGGGACTTTATTGGTGGACTGCAAACAAAATGGAGTTTTGACTACTCTTCAAGCTTTCACTCTCCTTGGCTCATTTCCTATCACAACTAACTGACAGGCTTCTAATTGTCTAACCTAGATGGCAGTATCCTGCTTCCTCTTTTCTGCCTAAATCCTGAAACCTCCGTGATAAGTGAATTGTGCCAGCACAGCTGTTTTCCACACTGAGCTATTTCAACATAACATAAAATGCATTAGGCGAAGATAAAACCGATTCTCATCGTCTTTTATGAGGGTTAATTTTATATAAAACACAACTAGAATCTACTTGATGGACAACATACTTTGGCCGTTTACACCCAGCACAGCCTATAAAATTTAACATTTGGCTTGAGACCCTAATATAACTGCTCTATGAATTATACTTCTGTTATACCATTTCTGGTGTGCTTCTTTTTATAAAGGAGTAATATTTCTGTGATAAACTACTTGCTCACATATAGACACTTTTATCCATCAATGTGCCCTAGTTGGATCAGTATACGTCAAGTGGCAAAACCATCAGTGGTGGATCATCATAAAACCTCACATAGTTCTAAAAATTAATGGAAAAACTATGCAGCGCTGCTAGCGACCACTGCTGGCACGGCCCCCTCACGCATTGTGGCATCGCTAGCATTGTAGGGGGCCCTGGTGCTAGGGACAACAACACTCATTTGTATCTACATCCTGAGGACGCAGATCCAAATGAATACTATAGGCTGCAGGCCTAACGTGGCCTGCAGCCTGTAGTATTCAACCTATAAGGCGCTGGGAAGATTCCCTGCACAGGCGTGATGATGTCACTGCATCCGTCCGATGCGGGAATGGGCAAGGTAAGTACAATATATTTTTTTTTTTGCTGGGCGGGGGCTGTGTGGCAATATACAGGGCGGATTGCTGTGTAGCACTATATACAAGGGGGGGCTGTGTGGCACTATATACAAGGGAGGGTGCTTTGTGCCACTATATATAAGGGGGCTCTGTGACATTATATACAGGGGGGCTTTGGGCCACTATATACAAGGGGGCTGTGTGGCACTATATACAAGGGGGGCAGTTTGACACTATATACAAGGGGGGCTGTGTGGCATTATATACAAGGGGAACTGTGTGGCACTATATACAAGGGGATATATGGCAAGGGGACGTGTCTCTGCTGCGGACTGTGCAAGAGCTGGAGAGAGGAGAGCGCACATGTGCGTGCACACGCTCTCACTCTTCAGCTGTTGGCAGACAAGGACAGGACTGTGATCTCTCGCAAAAAATCACAGTCTTGTCGTTGTCTGCCGACAGCTAAAGAGTGAGAACGTGCGCGGTCTCCTCTCTCCAGCTCTTACCCAATCTGCAGCGGTGACACACCCCCTTGTCATTACACGCCGCCTTACGAGTTCGGCAGACAAGTACAAGACTGTGTGATCTCTCGCGAGAGATCAGTCTTGTCCTTGTCTGCCGGGAGCTGAAGAGTGAGAGCGTGCGCGCGCCTACACTCTCCTCGCTCCAGCTCTTGCTGTGATACTGTCTGTAGCTGATTGGACAGTGTCACAACCATGTTATATACTCCCTTGCCATTACACGCCCCATTGACAGTTCAGGGGGTTATTTAAATATCAGGAGCCAAATATAACAGCACCGATATCTAAATAACGGAGGAGGGTAGAATTTTTTTTTTAAGTGCCCCAGGGTTTGTGCTCAGCTGCACATGTATAGGCAGGTGAAAGGTTCTCTTTAAGAACTTAACAGAAGAGGACAACTTAAAGAAACACACAAGAACAAAAATGATATACTGTGGTTTACATTGTGCAGGACCTGAAGGAGCTGTGCGTAATGGACGAACGTATTTCGGCCGGAAGTCCCGGACCGAACTCAGTGCAGGGAGCCGGGCTCCTAGCATCATAGTTATGTACGATGCTAGAAGTCCCCGCCTCGCTGCAGGACAACTGTCCCGTACTGTAATCATGTTTTCAGTACGGGACAGTAGTTCCACGGAGAGGCAGGGACTCCTAGCATCGTACATAACTATGATGCTAGGAGCCCGGCTCCCTGCACTGAGTTCGGTCCGGGACTTCCGGCCAAAATACGTCCGTCCATTACGGACGTTAATGTGGTCGTGTGAACCCAGCCTTACTATAGTAAAACAGTTCTGTCGCCGGCCACTATATTAGAAATTCTATATTCTATAATAATGACTGCATGCTCCGATAGTTCCATCACATTGTTATTATCAGATGTGTGGTTGGCAGAGCCTCTGAGTAATTTGTACACTGGAAATTGTGAGAACCATAATTCTTAGACCTGTGCACATTCTATAATTGTGTGATAATGTGGTTTCTAGCAAATCATGGGTTAAAAAAGGCGTATATCAGCTTTTGACATGCAGAGATGGGCTGGTTAGAGAGGAAAAGTTGGATGTAAATGGAGAGAGATAATCCCTATTTCTCTAAACCCGCTGAGGATTAAGAGTCGGTTAACAGCAGCTTTTATAAAATGAAAACCTTTTACTGGAGTGGAATAGAAATGCAGTGTTGGCTTTAGACATTCTCTTCTCCTGATGATGTCAGACAGGGTCATCCGATCCCAAATATTTCTACTCTTCTCTCTAGATTTTACATTTTTGGAGAATGCTCTGAATTAAGAGAAAGGTACATATTTGAATTACTGACTATTATATATAAAAAAAAAAACGTATTTCAGAATGAGTTATAATGCATCAGTAGTAAGTAATGAGCCATAAAATATCCCAAACTCTGCTTATCACTTTATTTCTAGGATAAAGGCCCCGAGCACTTTTCTGGTTTTGATGTTTTCAGCTGGTGAAAGTGCAAAAGTTTCCCAAAGGAAATGTGTTAAAAATTAAAACTTTAACAGTAAAATATTTTCTATGATGTAATTAATTCGTTTTGCAAAATTATATGAAATAAGTAATCTGCAAGTGTAGTTTTTTTTTAAAGATGAGGCAGCTCCCCATGGGCAGGTCAGGCTCTCTGTGTCTAGAGTTGGGGTTTCAGAATGAGCCCCCCACCCCTGTTCCTGATGTTCAGAATGACAGCTGCCAGAGGAACAATTACTCATTTAATGGCTCCATCACCCACCTGTCATATATATACCACCACCCAACGCTTGCTTTCTGCAATGATCATTAAAAGCCTGTCGCACAGTAAAAGTCTATTCTTGTGTGACAAGCACTATTTTCTCTCCAATGCTCTAAAGGGAATCACTCATCATATCCCAGCATGTACAGCATTATCAGCATCCATTTGCTTGCCAAAAAACATTAAAGACAGATAATATTTTTTTATTTCTTTTTAAAAGATCCATAAGTTGCACCCCATTTAAAATGGTGTACTAGGCAGCCACCTACCCCTTGCCCCAGATTGGGCAGCTTCTTCAAAATCGCTATACAGTAGACAGAAAGTAAAGACGGTGTAAAACCTCTGCCACAAGGAGATGCTGTTATTTTTAGCCCAGGTGGCAGCATCAACGATGACTAACAATCTCGGTTGTCTTCGGCAGCCAACTGCAGCTTGACTTCCAACCATATTGTGTGACACTATATTCAAACTTCAATGAGGAAAATTGTGGCATAGAGAACAGCATTTATCCATATTATCAGATAAATTAACTGCTTTTGTAAGAAAATAGACATCATAACAATTGCTGAAAACCTGGCACAAACTTGTGTATATTTAGCCTTAAAGGGGATGTACATTCTTACGTAAATAAAGACTAATCACTGTGTAATGAAAAATTATGCAAAATTCTCAACTATTTTCAAGATCTTTGATTACTTTTATGCAGTATACATTAACCCCTTTAGGACACAGCCTGTTTTGGCCTTGTGGACACAGATGATTTTTTCAAATCTGACATGTGTCACTTTATGTGGTAATAACTCCGGAACGCTTTTACCTATCCAAGCGATTCTGAGATTGTTTTCTCGTGACATATTATACTTTATGTTAGTGAAAAAATGTGGTTGATAAATTCAATATTTATTTGTGAAAAACTTCAAATTTTAGCAAAAATTTGCAAAAATTTGCATTTTTCTAAATTTAAATGTATTTGCTTGTGAAACAGATAGTAATACCACATAAAATAGTTACTAGCTAACATCCCCCATATGTCTACTTTGTGTTTGCATCATTTTTTTTCACGTACTTTTATTTTTCTAGGACGTTACGAGGCTTAGAACTTTAGCAGCAATTTCTCATATTTTCAATAAAATTTCAAAAGGCTATTTTTTCAGGGACCAGTTCAGTTCTGAAGTGGCTTTGAGGGCCTTATATATTAGAAAGTCCCCATAAATCACCCCATTTTGAAAACTGTACCCCTCAAGGTATTCAAAACCACATTGAGAAAATATTTTAACCCTTTAGTCGTTTCACAGGAATTAAGGCAAAGTAGAGGTGAAATTTACGAAATTCATTTGTAATAAAAAAAAATCTGTAACACAGAAGGTTTTACCAGAGAAACGCAACTCAATATTTATTGTAATACAAGGGGGAGGAAACCTCCAGCTCACCAGCTCGCCTCCTGACAGTCCTGCTTCGCCCGGATCTCCGCAAAGGTCCACGGTAGGCAATGGTACAAAAAGGAAGGATTTGATCCAGCGCTGCAGTGATGTGCTTTAAAAAGGAACTTATTCCCAATTTTATTGGTATCAAAAAACTTGTTTAAAATTTCGATAACAGGCTTGGCGTCAAGGCAGTATTAGGTAGGTGTAATGGGCCTACGCGTTTCGAGCACGGCTGGTGCTCTTAGTCATGGCATTCATTCACTTGCTGGGACACGAGAGTATGGGTTTATATAGTTGGTTTTAGATAGGTGGAGCTGAAAAGCCTTACCAGGTGGTTAATCAAGGTCACCCTATGTGTGTGTTCTGGTGGTTAGATACAGCAGTTAACCCTTCCAGGTATATAAATAAACACTATGCAAAGACCCTAGGGTCATTACAATACTCATGTATTTATTATCTATTTTTCAATTTTTAATTCTTTTTGGGATTTTGTATGATGTTTATACATGTGAATCCCTGTTTTGAGTAATTTATTAACCCACGGCTTGTTGCAGTGTAGAACATAGAAATATTTATTGCCCAGATTCTGCAGATTTTAGAAATATCCAACATGTGGCCCTAGTGCGGTAATGGACTGAAATACCGGCCTCAGCAGCAAAGGAGCACCTAGTGGATTTTGGGGCCTCCTTTTTTTAGGAAGATATTTTAGGCACCATGTCAGGTTTGAGGAGGTCTTGTGGTACCTAAACAGTCGAAACCCCCCCAAAGTGACCCCATTTTGGAAACTACACCCCTCAAGGCATTTTTCTAGGGGTATAGTTAGCATATTGACCCCACAGTTTTTTTGCAGAATTTAGTGGAATTAGTCTGTGAAGATGAAAATCACCTATTTTTCTGTGGAAACATAGAATTTTTTCATTTTTACAAGGAATAAAGGAGAAAAAGCACCCCAAAATTTGTAAAGCAATTTCTCCCGATTACGGCAATACCCCATATGTGGTCGTAAACTGATGTTTGGACCCACAGCAAGGCTCAGAAGGGAGGGAGCGCCTTTTGGATTTTGGAGCGCAGATTTTGCTGGATTGGTTTTCAGTGCCATGTCGGGTTTGCAACGCCCCGGAGGGACCAAAACAGTGGAAACCCCCAAAAGTGACCCCATTTTGGAATCTACACCCCTCAAGGAATTTTTCTAGGGGTATAGTGAGCATTTTGGCCCCTCAGGATCTTTTTTAGAGCTAAGGTGACCAAAAAACAGCGATTTTGGCGCTTTAAATTCTTTATTTATTACAGCGTTCACCGTGCGCAATAAATTACGTTTTAATTTATTCTGCCGGTCGGTACGATTATGGCGATACCATATGTGTATAGATTTTTTTACGTTTTGCAGCGTTTGCACAATAAAATTAAGTTTCTATAAAATAATTTATTTTCTGGGACACGCTATTTTGAGCCGTAACGTTTTTATTTTTTCGGCAAAAAAGCTGTGGGAGGTCTTGTTTTTTGCGGGACGGGTTGTAGTTTTTATTGGTACCATTTTGGGGTAAATGCGACTTTTTGATCACTTTTTATTCTCTATCTTGGGAGGGGTGGTGACCAAAAAATAGCGACGCTGACAGTTTTCCGTTTATTTTGTTTGCGGCGTTCACCGTGCGGAAAAATTAACATTATAGTTTCATAGATTGGGTCGTTACGAACGCGGCGATACCAAATATGTGTACTTTTTTTTAACGTTTTCATTTTTTCCCTATAATAAATGACTTATTATAGGAAAACAAAACCTTTTATTTTTACACTTTTATAAAACATTTTTATTAACTTTTTTTTACTTTTTACACTTTATATTTTTGTTTATTAACTTTTTTTTTTACTTTTTACACTTGACCTGCAGCTCTGATCGCTGCTAGAATACATTACACTACCTAGGTAGTGTAATGTATTCCAACTGTCAGTGTGACGTCACAGTCACTCTGACAGTTGGTCTACGAGGATCAGCAGAAGCTGATCCTCATAGCCTGACATACATGGCAGACTTGGGGGCCGTTGTCTGGCCCCCGGGTGCCATCACAAGCATCAGAAGCCCCCATGATTGCATGGGGGCTGCTGATGCGCTACAAACCCGCTACATGCGGAGATCGCAATCGAGCCCCGCATGTAACGGGTTAATTGCCAAAATCAGCGGCGATGAGCCGCTGATCGGCAACACTGGAGAGTGTCAGCTGTCGGGGACAGCTGATCTCCAAGTTCCCGATGCACACTGTCGCCGACAGTGTGCATCGGTAACGGCACAGTGACTTTCTGTCACTCTGACAGGAAGCCTATCAGGACCAGCCGAAGGTTGGTCCTGATGGGCTTCCATCCATGGCAGACCCGGAAGCCATTGTTTGGCTTCCGTTTGCCATACTAACTATCGGCAGACCCCGCGATTTCGGACGGGGGTCTGCCGATATGTTAGAAACCCCTAAAATTCGGCGATTGCACCCGATCGACGAATTTAAGGGGTTAATGCGCGGAAATCAGCGGCAAAGGACCGCTGGCCGGCAAGAGGGGAGTGTCAGCTGTCGGCGACAGCTGACCTCCCGATTCCCGGTGCACACTGTCGCCGACAGTGTGCACCGGGATTAACTCAGTAAGGGCATGACCACACATGGCGGATTTCCTCCGCAACTGTCCGCATCAATGCCGCACAGAATCTGCGTTGCAGATTCTGCTGCGGATCTGCACAAAATGTGCAGTAAATTGATGCGGACTAGCTGCTGCGGACTGCGGGAAAAGTGCTTCCCTTCTCCCTATTCAGTGCAGGATAGAGAGAAGGGACAGCACTTTCCCTTGTGAAAGTCAAAGAAATTCATACTTACCGCCCGTTGTCTTGGTGACGCGTCCCTCTTTCGGCATCCAGCCCGACCTCCCTGGATGACGCGCCAGTCCATGTGACCGCTGCAGCCTGTGCTTGGCCTGTGATTGGCTGCAGCCGTCACTTAGACTGAAACGTCATCCTGGGAGGCCGGACTGGAGACAGAAGCAGGGAGTTCTCGGTAAGTATGAACTTATATTTTTTGACAGGTTGCTGTATATTGGGATCGGTAGTCACTGTCCCGGGTGCAGAAACAGTTACTGCCGATCGCTTAACTCTTTCAGCACCCTGGACAGTGACTATTTACAGACGTCTCCTAGCAACGCTCCCGTCATTACGGGAGCCCCATTGACTTCCTCAGTCTGGCTGTAGACCTAGAAATACATAGGTCCAGCCAGAATGAAGAAATGTCATGGCAAAAAAGCAAGACGTATCCGCAGCACACATAACATGTGCATGACAGCTGCGGACTTCATTGCGGAACTTAGAATCTCCATTGAAGTCAATGGAGAAATTCCGCCATGAGTCCGCCACTGCTCCGCAACAGACAGAGCATGCTGCGGACACCAAATTCCGCTCCGCAGCCTATGCTCCGCAGCGGAATGTTACGCATCGTCTAAACGAACACTTCTAAATAGAAGTGGAAGTCAATGCAGAAACGGCTCCGCTGCGGATTAACGCTGCGGAGTGTCCGCAGCGGAATTTAAGTGAAATTCCGCCACGTGTGAACCCAGCCTAACTGTACGTCCTCGTGCGGGAAGTAACCTCCCGCAACGACGGACAGTTACGTCCTGGTGCGGATAGGGGTTAAAGAGCTTGACCTATACAAAATGCAATAACCAGAAAAGGTCCTCTTTTTGCTGATATTATGATCGAAGATTGAGTCACAATGTGATGTAATTTGACAATGCTCCAAATGAAAGAATTTACCACCCTGTGCGGTTTTTCCATCCCCCCTCCTCCATTCACTGTGTGAAGAAGTGACAACCCTTACAGGTCTCTCTATCACTGGGAGCGTTTGTCCCTCTTTAGACCCAAACAATTTCAACACTCTGCACTGATTCTTAAAATGTTGATAAATACCAAAACCTAAGATGGCATTGATTGACTGCTGTGAAGCTATTTTCTGCCTTCTTAGCTGTCAGAACAGTGGAAATTTAGCTTTTAGTCAAGTACTATTGTCTTGTTACTACATTACCTAAAAACACAGTATGTTCAAATAGGTTATCGGGCACCACTAGGACGTCTCAGATCACTCACATATTCAACTTGGGGCAGAATTTACAGTGATCTGAGGAAAGTAAAGAGGTAAGGAGGACTGGCGAGACTTAAATCAAGACTTTCTCTATTTAGGGTATGTACACCCTGCAAACCATGTATTTTATTGCTCCAATGCATCTAAAATAAATGTAAAAATATATCAACTTTGCAAATATTCTTGAACCTCCAACCGTTTTGTGTCTACAGCTACTATGCGGACTTACATGGTTACAGACAATGCTGCACTTTTATCCCCTTCCATATGCCCCTTAGTTATTGTTTACGTACTCATTGTAAAGGATCTGCCAGGCACTGCTTCAGGGTTAACTCCCAGAATTAATCAGTCAACACCTGAGTGTACATCCCTGAGACAGACACCAGCTTCCTCCACTCAGGCTGGCAGGCTTAGGAGTGGGAGAGCCTATCGCAACCTGGCCAGACTCAGCTAGCTCCCGCCCTCGGTCTATTTAAGCCTGCTCTTCCTGTCCATCTGTGCTTGTGAATTCTTTCCTTGAGGTTTCCTGGCCCAGCTACAGCTCCTGCTACTTTTTGATCCTGCTCCATACAGACCCCGGCTTACCGACTACTCTTCTGCTTTTCGCTTTGTACCTCGCACTCTCCTGGCTTGACTCGGCTCGTTCACTACTCTGTTGCTCACGGTGTTTCCGCGAGCAACTGCCCATTTCCCTTGCTTGTATTCCCTTGTTTGTTTGTCGTGTTTGTCATGCACTTACTGAGCGCAGGGACCGCCGCCCAGTTGTACCCCGTCGTCTAGGGCGGGTCGTTGCAAGTAGGCAGGGACAGAGTGGCGGGTAGATTAGGGCTCACTTGTCCGTTTCCCTACCCCCCCCCACCATTACAAATTCACAAGCCCTATACCTAGTCTACCCTGGTCCCTGACACCATTATGGAACCCCGTGAAACCCTGGCTCAGCAAATGCAGGGTCTCTCCCTACAGGTCCAGGCCCTGGCTCAGAGGGTCAACCAGCCTGATGCTACCTTGGTAGTTCCCCTCACCGCACCCCTTGAACCCCACCTCAAGTTGCCCGACCGGTTCTCAGGTGACCGGAGGGCTTTTCTCTCCTTTCGGGAGAGTTGTAAGCTTTACTTTCGCTTAAAGCCTCACTCCTCAGGTTCTGAGAGCCAGCGGGTGGGTATAATTATGTCCCGGCTCCAGGAAGGGCCCCAAGAGTGGGCCTTCTCCTTGGCTCCTGGCGCCCCTGAACTTTCCTCCGTTGATTGTTTCTTTTCTGCCCTCGGACTTATTTATGACGAGACTGACAGAACTGCCTTTGCCGAGAGTCAGCTGGTGACCTTACGTCAGGGTAAGAGACCTGTTGAGGAGTATTGCTCTGACTTTCGGAAGTGGTGCGTAGCTTCTCGGTGGAATGACCCTGCCTTAAGGTGCCAGTTTAGGTTGGGTCTGTCGAACGCCCTGAAAGACCTGCTAGTTAGTTATCCCTCTTCTGACTCCTTAGACCAGGTTATGGCTTTAGTGGTACGACTTGACCGACGTCTCAGGGAACGACAACGTGAACGTTTATGTGTTTTTTCCTCCGACTCCCCCATGATGCCTCCCGAAGTCCCGTTGCTTCGTTTCTCCCCTAAAGACTCAGAAATACCTATGCAACTCGGGGCCTCCGTGTCCCCTCAACAACGTAGAGAATTCCGCAGGAAGAATGGTCTCTGCTTCTACTGTGGGGATGTCAAGCATCAAGTAAACAACTGTCCCAAGCGTAAGAATGATGCCAGAGAGCTCCCGCGTCTAAGTGATCATCGGGGAGGTCACTTGGGCGCACAGGTATTTCCCGTAAATATGAAACGTACTAAGATATTGCTTCCCTTTCAGGTCTCTTTTGGTGGTAGGTCTGCTACCGGCAGTGCCTTCGTGGATTCAGGGTCCTCTACTAATATCATGTCTGTGGAATTTGCTATGTCTCTCGCTATGCCTCTGATTGATTTGCCTAAACCTGTTCCGGTAGTGGGTATCGACTCCACTCCTCTTGCTAATGGTTATTTTACACAGCATACCCCTGTTTTTGAACTCCTTGTTGGCTCCATGCATTTGGAGCAATGCTCTGTACTATTGATGCAGGGATTATCGTACGATTTGGTTCTAGGTCTTCCCTGGTTGCAGTTGCATAATCCTACGTTTGACTGGAATACTGGGGAGCTAACCAAATGGGGTAATGAATGTTGTACGTCATGTTTTTCTGTTAATTCTATTTCTCCCCCTAAGGAGGTGAATACGCTACCCGAGTTTGTTCAGGACTTCGCTGATGTTTTCTCTAAAGAGGCCTCCGAAGTATTACCGCCTCATAGAGAATACGATTGCGCTATCGAATTGGTACCAGGAGCTAAGCTTCCTAAGGGTAGGATATTTAACCTTTCTTGTCCCGAACGTGAAGCCATGAGGGAGTATATCCAGGAATCCCTGGCCAAGGGTTACATTCGTCCCTCTTCTTCTCCGGTAGGTGCTGGCTTCTTCTTCGTAGGGAAGAAGGATGGGGGTCTTAGGCCATGCATTGACTACCGTGGCCTGAATAAGGTCACGGTAAGGAACCAGTATCCCCTTCCTTTGATTCCTGATCTCTTTAATCAGGTTCAGGGGGCCCAATGGTTCTCTAAATTGGATCTACGGGGGGCGTATAACCTTATTCGCATCAAAGAGGGGGATGAGTGGAAGACTGCGTTTAACACGCCCGAAGGCCATTTCGAATACCTCGTCATGCCCTTTGGGTTGTGCAATGCCCCTGCGGTCTTCCAGAACTTCATAAATGAGATTTTGAGAAATTACCTGGGGATATTTCTTGTAGTGTACCTTGATGACATATTGGTGTTTTCCAGGGACTGGTCCTCCCACATAGAGCATGTCAGGAAAGTGCTCCAGGTCCTTCGAGAAAACAAACTGTTTGCCAAAATCGAAAAATGTGTATTTGGGGTACAGGAGATACCATTTTTAGGTCAAATCCTCACTCCTCATGAATTCCGCATGGACCCTGCCAAGGTTCAGGCTGTGGCTGAATGGGTCCAACCTGCCTCCCTGAAAGCGCTACAGTGTTTTTTGGGGTTCGCTAACTATTACAGGAGATTTATTGCTAACTTCTCGGTCGTCGCTAAGCCTCTTACGGACCTCACTCGCAAGGGTGCTGATGTCCTCCATTGGCCCCCTGAGGCCGTCCAGGCTTTTGAGACCCTCAAGAAGTGCTTTATCTCGGCCCCCGTGCTGGTTCAGCCCAACCAAAGGGAGCCATTTATTGTGGAGGTTGACGCGTCCGAGGTGGGAGTGGGGGCCGTCTTGTCCCAGGGTACCAGCTCCCTCACCCATCTCCGCCCCTGTGCTTACTTTTCTAGGAAGTTTTCGCCCACGGAGTGTAACTATGATATTGGCAACCGCGAACTTTTAGCCATTAAATGGGCATTTGAAGAGTGGCGCCACTTCCTGGAGGGGGCTAGGCACCAGGTAACGGTCCTTACCGACCACAAGAATCTGGTTTTCCTAGAATCTGCCCGGAGGCTAAACCCGAGACAAGCTCGATGGGCGTTGTTTTTTACCAGATTCAATTTTTTGGTTACCTATAGGGCCGGGTCTAAAAATATTAAGGCGGATGCACTGTCGCGTAGCTTCATGGCCAGCCCTCCTTCGGAGGAAGATCCTGTTTGTATTTTGCCTCCAGGTATAGTCATTTCCTCTATCGAGTCCGATTTAGTCTCTGAAATTGCTGCTGATCAAGGTTCAGCTCCTGGGAACCTTCCTGAGAACAAGCTGTTTGTTCCCCTGCAATTCCGGCTAAGGGTACTTAGGGAAAATCACGACTCTGCACTATCTGGCCATCCAGGCATCCTGGGTACCAAACACCTCATTACCAGAAATTATTGGTGGCCTGGTTTGCCTAAAGACGTTAAGGCCTACGTCGCCGCCTGTGAGGTTTGTGCCAGGTCCAAGACTCCCAGGTCCCGACCAGCGGGCTTACTGCGTTCGTTGCCCATTCCCCAGAGACCTTGGACACATATCTCCATGGATTTTATCACCGATTTGCCTCCATCCCAAGGCAAGTCGGTGGTGTGGGTGGTGGTAGACCGCTTCAGTAAAATGTGCCACTTTGTGCCCCTCAAGAAACTACCCAACGCCAAGACGTTGGCTACCTTGTTTATCAAACACATCCTGCGTCTCCATGGGGTCCCCGTCAATATTGTTTCTGACAGAGGGGTACAATTTGTTTCATTGTTTTGGAGAGCCTTCTGTAATAAGTTGGGGATTGATCTGTCCTTCTCCTCTGCCTTCCATCCTGAAACCAATGGCCAAACGGAGAGGACTAATCAGTCTCTAGAACAATACTTAAGATGTTTTGTCTCTGACTGTCAATTTGATTGGGTTTCTTTCATTCCCCTCGCCGAATTTTCCCTTAATAACCGGGTCAGTAACTCGTCAGGGGTCTCTCCCTTTTTCTGTAATTTTGGGTTTAATCCACGGTTCTCCTCCGTTTCACCTGGTTGTTCCAACAATCCCGAGGTGGAGGTCGTTCATCGGGATCTGTGCACAGTCTGGGCCCAGGTTCAGAAGAACCTAGAGGCGTCCCAGAGCATACAGAAGGCTCAGGCCGATAGAAGACGTTCTGCTAACCCCCTGTTTGTGGTCGGGGATCTGGTGTGGTTGTCATCCAGGAACTTGCGTCTCAAGGTTCCGTCCAAAAAGTTTGCTCCCCGGTTTATTGGGCCGTATAAGGTCATTGAGGTCCTCAGTCCTGTCTCTTTCCGGCTGGAGTTACCCCCGTCTTTTCGTATACACAACGTGTTTCATGCCTCCCTCCTGAAACGCTGCTCCCCGTCCTTGGCCCCCTCGAGGAAACCTCCTGTTCCCGTCCTCACCCCTGAGGGGGTGGAATTTGAGGTGGCCAGGATCGTGGACAGCAAGATGGTCCAAGGCTCCCTCCAGTACCTGGTCCATTGGAGAGGATACGGGCCCGAGGAGAGGACTTGGGTACCCGCCCGGGATGTTCACGCTGGGGTATTGGTCAGGAGGTTCCACCTGCGTTTCCCCAGTAAGCCAGGTCCACTTAGAAAGGGTCCGGTGGCCCCTCATAAAAGGGGGGGTACTGTAAAGGATCTGCCAGGCACTGCTTCAGGGTTAACTCCCAGAATTAATCAGTCAACACCTGAGTGTACATCCCTGAGACAGACACCAGCTTCCTCCACTCAGGCTGGCAGGCTTAGGAGTGGGAGAGCCTATCGCAACCTGGCCAGACTCAGCTAGCTCCCGCCCTCGGTCTATTTAAGCCTGCTCTTCCTGTCCATCTGTGCTTGTGAATTCTTTCCTTGAGGTTTCCTGGCCCAGCTACAGCTCCTGCTACTTTTTGATCCTGCTCCATACAGACCCCGGCTTACCGACTACTCTTCTGCTTTTCGCTTTGTACCTCGCACTCTCCTGGCTTGACTCGGCTCGTTCACTACTCTGTTGCTCACGGTGTTTCCGCGAGCAACTGCCCATTTCCCTTGCTTGTATTCCCTTGTTTGTTTGTCGTGTTTGTCATGCACTTACTGAGCGCAGGGACCGCCGCCCAGTTGTACCCCGTCGTCTAGGGCGGGTCGTTGCAAGTAGGCAGGGACAGAGTGGCGGGTAGATTAGGGCTCACTTGTCCGTTTCCCTACCCCCCCCCACCATTACACTCATTGTATATAACAGCCTTTAACTCCTTCCCGACATCCGCCGTATATTTATATATATATATATATATATATATATATATATATATATACAGCGCTGTCGGGCAGGGTTTCCTGCAAAGCGCAGTACCATTACGTCGCTAAGCTCCAGAGCCCGCACTATCACCACCGGATGCCAGCTGTACATTACAGATGATACTGATGTAATGGCCTGGACCGGAGCTAGCCTAATACTGGCCTCCAGGTCTGCCAGCAACAGAAGCCTGCTATGCCCCGCTCGAAGGCGGGGCCTAAAAGACTTTGTTACAATGGCAAGATGGCGCCGGCTTAGCTTCCGGCTCAGAAGCTGAGCCGGCATCATCAACAGTGGGTGTCCGCTGTATGTTACAGCGGACTCCTCGCTGTAATGACAGGAACTGGAGCTAGCTCCGATCCCTGCCATTAACCCCTTAGATGCAGCGATGAAAAGCGATCGCTGCATCTTAGTGGTTTGTAGCAAATCGGCAGCCTTGCTATGTGATGGCAGGGCTGCCGACTGCTTCTATGGCACTATGCTACTATGGCAACAGGTGGCCTAACAATGGCCTCCTGGGCTGCCATTACGGAAGCCGATTAGGTCCCACCCGGAGGCCGAGCCTGATCGGCTTGCTGTCAGTGAACAACTGACAGTTCTAGTACATTACACTAAATAGGTGCAATGTATTAGAACAACAATCAAACAGTTGGACCGTCAAGTCCCCTAGTGGGACTAAAAAAAGTGTAAAAAAAAAAAAAGGTAAAAAATAAAATACAAGTTTCAAGTAATAAAAGAAAACAATAGAGACTTTTCCCTTATTAAGTCATTTACTATTGAAAAAAAATAGTAAACCATAAATATTAGGTATCGCCGAGTTCGTAACGACCTGAACTATAAACATATTGTTATTTATCCCATGCAGTGAATGCCGTAAAAAAAAACAAACTAAAAAATACTACAATAATTGCTGTTTTTTGGTAACTTTGTCTTCCAAAAATTGAAATGAAAAGTGATCAAAAAGTCGCATGTATCCAAAAATGGTGCCTATAAAAACTATAGCTCGTCTTTTACAAAATAAGCCCTCAAATAGCTCCGTCTACGAAAAAATTAAAACGTTATGGCTTTTACAACATGAAGACAGAAAAAATACATTCCTCTTACAAAAGTAATTTTATTGTGCAAAATGTTGTAAAACATAAAAAAGTGCTAGAAATTTGGTATTGCCGTAATCATACTGCCCCGCAGAATACAGTTAACATGTATTTACGACGCATGATGAACGCTATATAAAAAAAAAACTAAAAAAAGGATAACATAATTGCTGTTTTTTGGTCAACTTGCCTCCCAAAAAAGGATAAAAAGTGATCAAAAATTTGCATGTACCCCAAAATATTACCAATAATAACTACAAATCGTCCCGCAAAAAAAACAGCCCTTATACCACTATGTCTATAAAAAAATAAAATAAGTTAAGGCTCCAATAAGTCAGGAAAGAAAAATATTCAGTTGTGCAGGCCCGAGGGGAACATTTCTTCTGTTTCAAGAGGCAATTTATCAAGGCACTAAAATTAGGGAACAAGGAAGGGGAGGACTCAAACATATCTGCTGGAAGCGAGGGCCTCTGTATTATACCAGGACAACACTTTCCCAGCAAAATTCCCCAAACTGCAAAGGTTGCCGAGTGTGGACCAAAAGAGGGATAAGAAGGGACAGTATTTATCAGTGGCCAGTGGAGAAAGGATTGCATCACAGCGTAACACACATCTATGAATTATTTTACCCCATTATTATACCACCTGACTATGCCCTGATGTAATCTGCCCAGCTTACATATGCCCCCATATTATAAACTAAAATACCAGTAAAACTCCAAACAAAACTACTACCAAGCAAATCCACGCTCCAAAAGCCAAATGGCGCTCCCTCCCTTCTGAACCCTACCGCGTGCCCAAACAGCAGTTTACTTTCACATATATGGCATCTCTAAACCAGGGAGAAACCTTTTAACAATTTTTGGGGTGTGTGTCTCCAGTGGCACAAGCTGAGCAAGAAATTTTTTCTGCTGAAATGGCATATTTGGGAAAAATTGCTATTTTTACTTTGCACCATCCGTAGTGCAATCATATATGGAAAAGACCTGTGGGGTGAAAATGCCCAATACACCCCTTAATAAATGCCTTGAGGGGTGTAGTTTCAAAAATGGGGTCACTTCTCAGGTTTCTTTTATTATTTCACATCAGAGCCTCTGCAATTGTGAAACAATACCTTGTAAGTCGCCAAATTAGGCCTCAATTTCGCATGGTACTCTTTCACTCCTGAGCCCTGTTGATCATCCAGGCAAAAGATTAGGGCCACATGTAGGGTGTTTCTAAAATTGGGAACACAGCATAATATTTAGAGAGTTGTCTTTTCATGGTGGCACAAACTGGGCACCACATATTGGCATACCCATGGAAAAATTCCCATTTTCACTCTGCAACATCGAGTGCACACTAATTTCTGGAAAACACCTGCGGGGTTAACATGCTCACTACACCCCTAGGTGAATACGTTGAGGGGTGTAGTTTTTAAAATGGCGTCACCTTGGGGGGTTTCCACTGTTTTGGTCCCACAAGGGCCTTTGCAAATGTGACATAGTGCCCAGAAACCAATCCAGCAAATTCTGCACTCCAAATGCCAAATGGCGCTCCTTACCTTCTGAGCCCTACTGTGTTCCCAAACAGCAGTTTATGACCACAAATGGGATATTGCCGTACTTGGGAGACATTGCTTTAGAAATATTGGGGCGCTTTTTTCTCCTTTTATTTGTTGAGAAAATGAAAAATTTGAAGCTTAATCTATGTCTTATTGGAAAAAATTATTCTTTTTTTTCACTGCCCAATTCTAATAAAATCTATGAATTACCTGTGGGGTCAACATGCTCATTACACCCCTAGATTAATTCCTCAGGGAGTGCAGTTTCTTTAATGGATTCACTTTTGGGTAGTTTCTACTGTACTGGTACCCCAGTGGCTTTGCAAATGCGACATGGTGCCGAAAAATCAATCCAGCAAAATCTGCGCACCAAAAGCCAAATGGCGCTCCTTCACTTCTAAGCATTACCGTGTGCCCAAACAGCCGTTTATGACCACATATGTGGTATTTATATACTCTGGAGAAGTTGCTTTACAATTGTTGGGGGTGCTTTTTCTTCTTTATTCCTTGTGGAAATTGATTTTTTTCTAGCTAAAACTTCATCTTATTGGAAAAATGTAAAATAATTTATTTACATGTCCAAATTCTAATGAAATCTATGAAACACCTGTGGGTTCAAAATACTCACTACACCCCTAGATGAATTCCTTGTGAGTGTAGTTTCCAAAATGGTGTCTTTTTTGGTGTGTTTCCTTTGTTTTGGCATCACGAGACTTCTTCAAAACCGACGTGGTGCCTAAAATATAATCTAATAAAAAGAAGGACCTAAAATCCACTAGGTGGTCCTTTGCTTCTAAGGCCAATGTTTCAGTCCATTAGCACACTAGGGCCACATATGGGATATTTTTTTTTAAAAATACAGAATCTGGGAAATAAATATTGAGTTGCGTTTCTCTTGTAAAACCTTCTGTGTTACAGAAAAAAATGAATTAAAAATGAATTTCTGCAAAAAAAATTTAATTTGTAAATTTCACCTCTACTTGCTTTAATTCTTGTGAAACGCCTAAAGGATTAAACTTTCTAAATGCGGTTTTTAATACTTTAAGGGGTGCAGTTTTTAAATTGGGATGATTTTTGGGGGATTTGTAATATATAGGGCCCTCAAAACCACTTCAGAACTGAACTGGTCCATAAAAAAATAGCCTTTTTAAATTTTCTTGAAAATGTGAGAAATTGCTAAACTAGTGACAGATCCTCTTTAACCTTATTTCTGTAAATATAAAACCAGGTGGAGAACACTTCACTATACTAATTCTGCATTGCTTGCACCTATAGATGGCGAACATATGAGTGGTTTTGGGTCCCCCAACCAGGACAAGTGCTCAGCATTTGTTTTCATAGTAACACATCTGGCTTTACACTGTATACAGTTGTGCTTTACTTCACTCCTATACATAGTAGTTCCTGGGAAATTAAAACTCAATTTCCGGAAATCAAATGGGACTGTGTCAATTAGATGCTGATCCGGCGTACCACATAACCTATTACTGTGAAAAATATGATTACATAGCTATTTAAAAACAAAAGGATTGAGAAAGCCGTCAAACTCGACTGTCACAGGTAAAGATCAAAGATGAACAGTTGTTTTATTTATCTGACTGACAGTTCATGCAATTATCCAAGTAGATTGGATCTTCCCTGATCATTAAATATATCTTGGCTCAGAAGAGAAAGAATCGTAACGTCACACCTCGAGTAATTATTCTAGAGGCTGGATATGTGTGTACTCCGATGCACTTCAAGGTAAATAATCTCAGGGAAGGAGTTTGCCTGGGATTTAACTGATAGCAGAAGAACAGAAGATGTTCAGCAGAAATCATTGATGTGTGTTCTCTGACATGGAGTATACAGCAATTCTATCTAATCTAATAAGTAATGGACTTCTATAGACTTGTCATCTGGTCATTTACCAATTTCCCTCTGGAAGACCAACAGTTGGACATCTCTTGTCTATGAAATTACACATCACTATTACTTTTGTAAATATTTGATGATTTTTTAATACTATAAATCTATTCTGGTTTTACCATTAGGCTGGATTCACACGAGGTCATTACGTCCGTAATTGGCGGACGTATTTCGGCCGCAAGTCCCGGACCGAACACAGTGCAGGGAGCCGGGCTCCTAGCATCATACTTATGTACGATGCTAGGAGTCCCTGCCTCGCTGCCGGACAACTGTCCCATACAGAAAACATGATTACAGTACGGGACAGTTGTCCGGCAGCGAGGCAGGGACTCCTAGCATCGTACATAAGTATGATGCTAGGAGCCCGGCTCCCTGCACTGTGTTCGGTCCGGGACTTGCGGCCGAAATACGTCCGTCAATTACGGACATAATGACCTCGTGTGAATCCAGCCTTAGCATAGGTTATCAATATGTGATCAGTGGAGGTCCCACCCCCAGGATCCCTACTGATAAGCAGAATGTAGGGCAGCAGTACATACTGGAGCATTATGGCCCTTCATTGCAGTACCTGACACAGTGATGTTCATGTGCGTGTATCTGGCACTGCAGCTTTGCCCATTCAAGTAAACGGGAAAGAGCTGCAGTAACAGACACAGAATGCCGTATCAGTACTGCGCTACTCAAAAGAGTGCCTCTGCCCCTTTGTTCTGCTTATCAGTGGAGGTCCTGGGGGTGGATAGGTCCACTACCAATCACACATTGATGGATTATCCTAAGGAATGGCCATCATTGCAAAATGCTGGAAAACCCCTTTAACATATTTTAACGTTTTCCATAGGACTGCAGGTAATCTTGCTTATTTCAGATCAATGAGTTATACATTTACACAAAGAAATAACAACGTCATTTCAGTCAGTATATATTATGTTACTATGATTCTCTGAGAACTATGTGCTCCATCCAGCAGGTGCCATATTTCTAAGGTCAGTGCTCACGTGTCATCCAAACAGCAATCCAATCCTTTGTCACTTCACAATAACCTCACCAGACGTTATTTCAAGATCTAAGAATAAAAGGAGCAATTCACCATGGTCTTACATAAATACGTTTCTTATTTATTAAAATGTCTTAAAATTGGTTATATGTTCCCAAAACATCTGGCATTCTACATGGCAAAGACGTTGTGAAGGACTATCTAAATATTGGTCATTTGGAAGAAAATTAAAATACATCATGTAGTGATTCAGTGACTCATTTATAAAAAGAACCTTCATTTTGGTGCAGCCATTCACTGGTATCACTGTACAATTCAGGAACAAGCCGCCACTGCATTGTGGTCTCTGTTATAAACGCCAACCATGACACAGGTGTGAACATGTGTAACAGCTGGAAGTTTACTACAATTATATCTAGTCTAGACTTCAGACTGATACCTAGTACGTACAGAATTACACTGCATACAATTGTATCAAACACTCAGTTGTCAGATGTATTATGTCTTTCTATTCAGCGCTCTCTATCTTTCCATCCATGTGTATACATAGACATATTTAGACTGCCTCTCATCTCATTTTCTCAAAAATATCCATAACTTTTCATTAGAAGATCATGTAGATGTAGATCATGTTTGTAGCTGATTTCTGGGAAACGATGGTTAATGATATTAATGCTCTGGCAGAACTGATGCACTGTGTGTTATCTACTGCGGGGCCAGAAAACTCAGAACACAGGGATTTTTTTCTTAGGTGTTCATGAATCCATTTGTCGTGTTCTGCCGTGCACTTGACATAACACAATGTACCTTCTCCCAGAGTGTTCCTTTAATAGGCCTATAACAAGGCAGACTATGGAAACTGTTAATCAGTGTATTTTTGGAGAATTAGAATGCAAAAAGTAAATAAAAATTTTTTTTTCATGATAGTTTCAATATTGGCAAAAGACATTACACTATATAATTTATTTGGTAGTAAATAGCAAAGTAATGTGTACTTAGTAATGTCTTGTACACTTTCATGAATCTGATCAGGCTGGAATATGGAGGTGAATGGGCCTCAAAGCAAGAACAATATTGACTCACTGAGTGCTGGTTCTTGCCACGTTGGTAACAGGGTTGTTCACCCTCTCACCCATTGCTTATTAGAGAGAAGGGACTTGTGGCCCTTGAGCTGCTTCTCCATTATCTTATTTGCTCCTGTTCTCCACTAAGAGCCCTACACAAGTTTACACAAGCCATATGGAAGGGGGGTGGCGTAACCCGATATTGGCATCCCTCTCCATAAACCCCATTGCAGAAGTAAATACTGTATATCATTACCTCTTGATATTCCTATTTACTACACATTACCTTTTAGAGCACCAATATTCATGTGGTTTATATGATGTGCCATCAAACTAAACTAGAATGCACATAAATTATTAAAAAGAGAAAAATACCATGCTGCTTTTTTTATATGCATTTTGAGCATTATAGCTAGTAGAATTGTACCCAATGCAGAAAAGGTGCCCTACATGGCAGCACCTGCTTGGAGACTGTGACTGGCAATGTGAATCCATTTTATTTGGCAGTGATCCATGACAAAACACGGCAACACAATATGCCCCAGATGACAGTATGTACCAGTTATACTATAAGCTTGGCACATCCTGCAATTTTATGACCTTGACAAGGGAGCTCCAGGAGATGCGGCTTCTGTATATTATGTGATAAATATGGGCATGTCTGTTCTTAATGTATTTCAGAATATAAAATAATACATTACCTGTGTGAAATGAAGTTTACTGTAAATATGTCGAATAGGGGCCAAATTTTAAGTGTGGCTCAGTGCCAGTAGTAGTTTCAAACTTTCCTACTATTTCTGCTTTGAATGATAGAATGGTTAACACACGTATTTTCCTTACACATCAATATTTAAGCCATAATTAGATTAGTGTTTTGAAGATGTGTCTAATACTTAATACCTTTCACACAAACATTGTAAACAGGGAATAGAGGAATAAGTACATATTACATTGGTATAGCATTTGCCCTTTTAAAGGAAATGTGATATTACATCTTTTGTAATTTGTGTAAAAAAGAAATAATAATTAGTTGCAAATTACAAAATACATTAACCTATGTTGTAAGCAAAAGTATAAGCAAAAAAACCTAAAAAGTAATAGTTTAAATCTATTTTTCTACCAGTTGGAGATTGTAGCCTTTAGATTTAACCTTTACATATTTTTTATTATTAGAAATCTAACAAGACAAGAAAAAATAATTGATATGCAGATATATATAAATACATACAGGTATAAAACAAAAGTAAGAACAGAAAAAAAAAGTTCTACTTTTATACTCAACTATCAGATAAAGAATAATGATAATAATAATAAAAAACAAACAAACAAAAAACATAGATAGAAAGATACCATATGTGAAAAGGGACTTGACTTCTAAGGAGACCACCTGTATTGTGTCTTACTCAATGAATGAATATTATCAGTCATGATAAAATCATATTGCATATGGGTGTGGCTGCTGCCAAGCGAAGGAGAACAGGCATCATGGTTGGTTGTGTATCACCACAAACAAGAAGACAGCCCAGTATAATGTTAACTTATTACAACAACAACAAAAACTAAAATTTGCCATCAAGCACATTATTATAACCTAGGTTCCAAATAAAACATGTCCTCAGAAAATAAACCTGCCCTCAAATAGCAAAGGTAGAGGAAGGAATACTATATCTGACTTTTTAGGTGTGGTCTCAGGGCTGCTATTTGGAATATGTGGGCCCCATATAGTCAAACGGTTAGGACTTCTTGGCCTTCTTCATTCCTCCCATCCTCCATCAAATAGGGGAGGAGATTTTTGTAATATGTGGGCCCTTTTGGTGGGAAACTTAAGGGTCATAATTTTATCTCTATATATAATATACAGTATTTATGAAACGGAGCATTGAATAGTGTGCACAGGAGAGTGTAGGCCCATTTTTTATACTCTTTTTTTCTGGGCCCCTGGCAGCAGTACCACCCATGGTGTCTTGATGACAGCTCTATTTGCTCTTATGTTGGACACAGATATGGTTGTGCCCAGATGAAATTCATGATAAGCATTTATTTGTACCTAGGAGCTTCTAAATATATACAGAATAATTGCCCATTTGTGCACTAGATAAACAGATCATGTGATTAACTTTTCTAAATAAAGAGCAGATAACTTTGTTTATCATTTGCAAAATTATTCTACTGGAGTGTATTCATCAGACCCGTACAGTTCCCAGAGGAGATATAAATTCAGAGCATAACCCACAGCTGTTTATGATGGTTACAGATTTTTGACTTATGCTTCACTCCATACATTGCACCTTTTCCACTTTTGACATGCATCCATTTTACATCCATATACATCACAAACAGGAAAAATGAAGATATTGTACAAATATTGCTCATAATTTGCCACTTTAAGAATAGTAGTACAACATAACGTAATCGCTTGTAGTTGCGCTATAAAAGTCAGCTCATGATATAAACTGACTTTGTTGTGCCGTTCTGCAGAGGATAATGGTGTGTGCAGCATAACAGCATAATCGAATTTTCCAATTTCCTTAGGCAGTTACAGAGGAGTTCTCATCAACATATAAATAGCACTCGTCTCTTGCTTCCTAAAGTTTTCCTTTGTACTTTATTTAACAAAAGCATCTACAGATAACAGCAATTTAAGGACAAACTTGTTCACAGTAATTATATATGTGTATGAATCCACCGATCGGGTGGCAGATCATGTCCCTGAAATGTCAAATATGACTACCAGTTTTTGACATTGATATCTCTAATTAAAGGGGTTATCCAGTTTGGATAAACCTCCTACAGAACTCTGGTCCCCTTGTGGCTAAAATATATATATATGGGGTCTTACCGGAGCCAGATCACGGTTGGTGGAAGTCTTTGGGTAAAAACTTTGTGAGGTACCACTCCCCAGTAGCAACATCATTGTGCAAGGGTTAAAGTATGGGCTGAGCCTGCTCCATACGCTGCGGGTGTCAGCTGTGTATTAAAGCTGACACCTCGCACTAACTGCCAGGAACAGAGAGAACACTGATCCTCACTCTTTAACCACTTAGATGCCATGGTCAATAGCGACCGTGGCCCCCAGGTCTGCCATCTTTCAGCTCCTGAAATCGGCATCCCTAGGGGGATTATTAAATTTTTTTAAAAATAAATGACGTTTTTAGTAGTGTGCAAAAAATAAAAATAAATATTAAAAGTTCAAAAATACCCCTTTTTCTAATTTTTACTCTGAAGCAAAGTAAAAAATTAAAAAAACAACAAAATTGGTATTGCTGTGTTCGTAAAAGATCAAACCATTACAATCTAACATTATTTACCTTGTACAATGAATGCTGTAAAAAAAAAAAAATGTAAACGCCAAAATCATAATTTTCTGGTCACCTTAGCTCGAAAAAAAAAAAAGTCATAAAAAGTGATCAAAAATCATATGTACCAAAAAAGTGTACCAATAAAAACTAAAGCGCTTCCTGCAAAAAATAAGCTCTCACACCGCTCAAACAATAAAAAAAAATTAAAAAGTTATGGTTCTCAGAACATGGCGACTGAAAAAATACATTATTTTTTACAAAAAAAATGATTTTATCGTGCAAAATGTGTAAAACATTAAAAAAACTATATAAATAACGGAATCCTTACGTAACAGAAACAAACGAAAACCATTTGCAATGGAAGCATTACCATTGAAACCTATGGTTTCCATTTGGCTTTCCGTTCATGGTTTCCTCTGACGGAAAGGTCTAACGGAACCCATGAACGGAAGCCCAACACTGATGTGAACAGGCCCAGACATGTCATTTATGGCTCTCAAAATATGCCGACAAAAATCTTTTTTGTTAACAAACAGTTTTTTCTTTGTAAAAGTAGTAAAACATTAAAAAATATATATACATTTGGTATCGCTGTAATTGTTTCGACCAACAGAATAAAATTACATTGTCATTTTTACCACATGACGAAAGCCGGGAAAAACGAAACCCAACAAAAAAATTGAGAAATCACAGTTTTTTACAATTCCAGATTTTTTTTCAGTTTTCCAAAAATGAAAAAATGAAAAATGGCTTCGACCTCAAGGGGTTAAGGAGTATCTGTCAGGTCTCCTATGCTACATTTTAGATGGCAGCATAGGATAGAGGGGGAGATGTTGAGCTTGGGAAATATAGTTTTGTATGGCATATCCAGAATAGATAAAATCTTTAAGCTAGCCTGAAACTCTCTTGTATATGAAGATAAAAACAGTACTGTTGCTGCCATGTTAACAATAGGCATAACTTTGCCATTTTATTTGGAATTATACAAATTTCTCATTTAGTCCATGTTTACTCATTTTGTATGCCATTTTCCATTTATAGTGATCATTATGTTTTTTTCATGAGCAAATGCCGTTCTGCTAAATTAAACATGCAGCTGTAGTCTGAAAATGACTAAACTCCTGCACACGAAAATAAAATAACAGCCCTAGAATATTACATGCACTAGTTCATACTCCTGTTTTTAACAGTATTGATCTGTCAATGATGGACATATTTACTAACACATGTCTACTCCAAGTTGTTAGGTCTACAGTGTAATAGAAGATATACAACCCTACTACTATAATTGAATTAAATTACATTTCCGTCTGCGCTCTATTATTGTCTGTGTGGAGCTACAGAATGTTAGCGCTAATAATTGCTTTCCTTATGGAAACCAATACCTAATGCATCCTTAGCCATGGAGAAACTACTGCATTGCTCATAGCCAGGCTGTACAGTTCTACTCTTCTGACTGTATGCTTTTTCTCAAAATCATAAGCCAAAATTGCTCATTAAAACATTATTTTCTTTGCCTAAGTCGGTCAAAGGCAGGCCAAGAAGGTTACATTTGTCTGGGGATTGAAAATAGGGCTCTTTTCTTTTGCCGAAACAGCGCCACTCTTGTAAGTGGGCAGAATTTGGTATTGAATCTCATCCCCATTCACTTGAATAGGGTTGAGCGGCAATACCAGACACAGTTGATTTACAAAAATGGAACTGTTTTTTGAAAAAAAAACTTTGTACAACCCCTTTAAAGTAAGGGTCCTCTTACACGGCTTGTTTGCTCCTTTCACAAGGAGCTATGTATGGGGACAAGCGTTCATCCCTACCATCGCTCGTCCTCATACTTTTCTATCATGACGGCAGGACGTCTACATGTTTACACAAGAAGATGGGCTGCAGACAACGATAATATTTGCTGTAAACACTCATTTGCCCAATAATTGGCCCGTGTAAAATGTCTCCACAAAGTAACAGCCCCATAGTTCTGCTTCCTGGACACCTGTCTATTTGTGCCTTTTTATTTGACATGGTGAGTTACAGAAAAGTCACCTTCAGTCAGTCACTACAGGTTTTGTTAGATACAGTATGGCCAATAATAAAAGTATGCCCTATATTGGATTTCAGCAGATAAAAGAGCAACTTTTATTTTCTGCCTGCGGAAGAATTAAGGGCAGCAAACAACAAAGGGACGGATGGAGAGACCATGTGTGTTTGTGAACATGTGCCCAGGGGATGCGCTCTGTGTACATGATTAGACATTGTATTGCCCAAAGGATTGAGATAAGAAAACAAGGAATACTGCCTTGGAGGTAGAAGGCTTTTAATGTAATTTATTAAACAAATCCATGTGGCAATTCTGTTCTATGAAGATGCTTGCAGAAACAATTTAATTAGACGTCTCTATATAATGTACCATAAAAATGATAAACTTTGATCTTGCAAGTGAAGCTATAGTGAATGAAACCTTGGTATTGCTTATGTTACAAATGTTCAGTAATTGAGGTAACCATATGATATATGAGAGATAGATAGATAGATAGATAGATAGATAGATAGATAGATAGATAGATAGATAGATAGATGGATGGATGGATGGATGGATGGATGGATGGATGGATGGATGGATGGATGGATGGATGGCTGGATGGATGGATGGATGGCTGGATGGATAGATAGATAGATAGATAGATAGATAGATAGATAGATAGATAGATAGATAGATAGATAGATAGATAGATAGATAGATAGATAGATAGATAGATAGATAGATACAGAGGTCGCCTTGTCGTGGCAGGTGGGCTAACACTTTTTGATCAAAATGTGCACTAAGAACCTCCCTATTTGTAAGTAGATTTAGCTTTAGTGCATATTTATTTATATTTAGTGGTTTAGGTGGCATTAGTGTCGCAGGGTGCTGTCGCCATTTTTTGTCTGATAGATAGATAGATAGATAGATAGATAGATAGATAGATAGATAGATAGATAGATAGATAGATAGATAGATAGATAGATAGATAGATAGATAGATAGATAGATATTAGATAGATAGATAGATAGATAGATAGATAGATAGATAGATAGATAGATAGATAGATAGATAGATAAATATTAGATAGATAGATAGATAGATAGATAGATAGATAGATAGATAGATAGATAGATAGATAGATAGATAGATAGGATAGATAGATAGATAGATATGAGATAGATAGATAGATAGATAGATAGATAGATAGATAGATAGATAGATAGATAGATAGATAGATGATAGATAGATAGATAGATAGATAGATAGATAGATAGATAGATAGATAGATAGATAGATAGATAGATAGATGATAGATAGATAGATAGATAGATAGATAGATAGATAGATAGATAGATAGATATGAGATAGATGGATAGATAGATAGATAGATAGATAGATAGATAGATAGATAGATAGATAGATAGATAGATAGATAGATAGATAGATAGATAGAGAGATGGATAGATAGATAGATAGATAGATAGATAGATAGATAGATAGATAGATAGATAGATAGATATGAGATAGATAGATAGATAGATATGAGATAGATAGATAGATAGATAGATAGATAGATAGATAGATAGATAGATAGATAGATATTAGATAGATAGATAGATATTAGATAGATAGATAGATAGATAGATAGATAGATAGATAGATAGATAGATAGATAGATAGATAGATATGAGATAGATAGATAGATAGATATGAGATAGATAGATAGATAGATAGATAGATAGATAGATAGATAGATAGATAGATAGATAGATAGATAGATGGATGGATGGATGGATGGATGGATAGATAGATAGATAGATATGAGATAGATAGATAGATATGAGATAGATAGATAGATAGATATTTTAAATGTAGCTTATTTCACATTTCTACTACACGTGCTGCAGTGATCGAACTTGTGTTTTAAAATGGCGACGTGTAGACGATTGTTGTATTGCTGAAAATGTATTCACATACTTATAATGATTTTTCACACCCTATTTGTGATTTTAAACTTTCCCCAGGAACTCTGGTTATAGTAAAAATGACTATACATTAGTGATTTCGAACGGCCGAAACATCTTTAAAAGTTGTTGTTTTGGACAACAACTCCATAAGTTAAAACAATGAATTGCTGATTTAACTCTGCCTTGATCTGTGACTTGTTCTGGGATTCTGGTAATGGGATGTAGATCAGTCGTTTGGCATTATGACTTTCCAAGAACTGACAACGATTCAAAAAAGTCGAACACTTTTCCACAGATATCTGTCTTCGGACAGCGTCTGTCATGTTCATTCGTGTTAAAAAAAGATGGCAACAGTCGGCAGAAAATGGCCTTTTTGGCTGTCTAAAATGTCTAGTGTATGGCCAGCTTAAAGGAAATAAGACAGAAAAAACAGTAAAATATAAAATAAAAACCAATCAAAATAAAAACAAAAATGTAATTGACCAATAATTATCCCTGATCCAAAATAAACAGCAATAGTTACATTTCTACACTTTTATATAGATGTGAAGACAATAATACAAGTATATTGATAATACCAGTATTAGGTCATGTCTATTTTGCTGTCTTATTCGTTTCCACTGGGTACAGGATGAAGTTAAAAACAAAGACAAATAGAATGAATTACATGATATTGGTCTTTTAGAAAACATGTTTAGAGCTGCACAGACAAAGAAAATCCCTGTACTGTATGTCGTTTTCTTGGAACTTTAAGTCCTTTTAAACACGAGCTGCAGACAATGTAAGGTGGAGTTCATACCACATTTGTCTTTTGTTGTTGGCGTATACACCCACATGCCCATAGACTGTAATGGGCAAACATATGCCAAAAGGTTGCCCTTTTAGCATACTTTTGGCTGTGAAACATCAGGATCCAGCAGCAAAAACTGTATTGAACAACATAGTCAACTGCACTTTTCAAATACAGCTGCATTAAAAAAATATATATATACCACACGGCATCAATTTTTCCAATGGCGGTTAATAAAAGATGTATGCGACTCTATAAGCATACAGTTGCATAGGTCTATCCAGTACATAGAGGAAGATTTCAACACTGAACGTGGTGTGAATTTAGCCTTAGAGGTATAAGTTTCAGATACACTAACGGTTGTACGTTGGTGGCACAATAGAGTTGGCTGCGTTGTATATGTATAGACAATTTTTATGTTTTTTCATCACTGCAGGAGTTTGGCAGTAACTAGCTCTTCATCCCTCCATAGATATATCAAGCATCTTCGGCTGAGCCAAACACTCATGCTATTGAGGGCATTAGGGCACATCACTGGTGCCAACCAATCTTAGGCTATGTTCACATATGTTTTTTTGGCCTACGTAAAGCTCCCAATGTATATGTTTAATGTAGACTGTGACGCAGTGAATATTGTTAAGAATCCATCCCCCCTGGGCTTAAATGGTATCCGTTTAACGGATGTGTCATGTACTCTCATGACGCTTTTCATAATGTTTCTGTTAACTGGATACTAATTACAGCCATTGTTAGACATCCATTTTAAGGCATTCATCATAAAGGGTTATTGAAAAGCTCATGGAGTATCCGTCTAATAGACGCCTGTGATGGATGCTAAATATAGTGAAATCCGTCACCCATCGGCTACCATGTTAAAAAAAATAAGTATACGTTTTAAGGTTTACATTTTTTTACTGGAATAATCTGCAGGATGGAATAGCGTCGTTTATGACGCTATTCCATAACTTTTTTCCCACTTTACTGATGTATTCCGGCCAGATGAATGTCAAAAGGGCACTTTTGGCCCCCACCTGACAATAGAGCCCTATGAACAAGTGTAGCGGGTACAACAGCAGCTTTCCCAATGTATACATTGAATATTAACAAATAACGTTATGTGAACAGGGCCTAATGAATATATTAACCTAGATATTGGTATTAGCATTACCCAGCTAATGTTATCATTAATGACAATTGGTTAAATATATTAGGCCTTATTCATACAAACGTGTGTCAAATCGACAGTTTTTCACAGCTAATTTGCACCCGTGCGGGACTCATTTTCACAGATCCCTCATAGACTTGAGTCTATTGAGGGATCCATGAAAAAGGGCAAAAATAGGACATGTCCTATATTTTCCCAGGCTGTTCACACGGTCTGTTAATAAAAACGGCCGTGTGAATAGTCCCATAGAAATACATTGATTTTAATGCAGCTGTGTGACAGTTGTGACAGTTGTTAAACATAATGTTTGTGTGAATAAGGCCTTAATCAATAATGCTGTCAAATAGATTCATGCCCACATAGTCTATAACTGTCTCCAATATCAATGACTGCTTTAGATTTGTGTAAAGAAAATTCCAGTGACCCTCCACATTATCCTCGGGGTACGTGTTCTGTGAGGGCAGCCCCAAAAAACAGAGGAACAAAAAAACGACACTCACGTGGTCATTGCAAAATCTCAGTAATTTATTTTAGCATAGACACAAATCACAGTGTAACGCGTTTCGGCTCTAGATGAGCCTTTCTGCACATTGTGATCTATACCTTTGTTAAAATAAATTACTTGAGATTTCACAATTACCATGTGAGTGCCGGTCTTTTGTTCTGCTGCTTTAGGTTTGTGACTTAGGATTCTGACATCTTCTTACTTGTAATACTATTTAAACAGAATATTTCAGAAGGGTAAAGGTCACTGTAGTGGCAGCAATCTCTGTAGATACCAAGGGACCAAAGGGACTAGTTGAGACTCAAGGGTGCCGTACAGACTATACTTTCCTTGTTATTATTAAGTTATAAGACAATTTCGAAAGGCAAGTAGCATATGTGATACGAGTACATAAAATACAGTCACAGTACAACATCTTTATTTCTGACCCTTCAATAAAATGCTCCAGAATTCTCCACACTTTCTGTGCCACTGGAACTGGGTTTTATCCATGAACACATGATTGTCAAAGCCAATTGGTTGACATATCAACATTGCATCCAGCAATTGGCTACTACAGTCAGGTGTCCATGGTTGAAGATGCGCTTGGGGTCTCTGATACTAGCACGGGGGGATAAATCCAAATATAAATGGCAAATGGTATATTATACGTTATTTTTACCATTTATGAAGTGTTTGTCCCCTATTTCAATAATGAAAATGAGTAAATATCACCGCTACTTAAATTATTTGTAGGTGAATTCTACAAATGATCAAAAAGACTTAGAAAAAAAATAACAAACTTAAAGAATTCCAGTGAATATATCTTATACTTGCATTCAAATTTTTTTTTCGTCTCATAGCCCCGGTATATTTAGCACAACGGTCTCATTTGAGCAAGGCATGTCTAAGCAGGTACACTATGTATAACACGTGCCCTCGTGAGGCTTCTTTTACTTCCCTTAGGCCTTATTAACAGGCAGACATGAGAATGGACCACAAGACTATCCCAGGTGGATGGACCTTTATGACTGAAAACTGTTTATTGATCCTTATGTAGAAAGCTAGCAGCATCTGTCTATTTAGAAGGAGATTACAAAGAAGAGCCGAATATGCGTGACCCCTGAATGGTGACGTTTAATAGGGGTCATAGGTCATGCCTTAGCGCTTTTCATGCACATATCTGGTCATTGCTCCATCATTTCATCTTTGGTTGTGCGATGTGCAATACATTTAATACATTGCTTAACATGGATAGACAAATGAATTCTTGTTGCTGCGTCTCCTCGCTTACAACAATGGGTATAATGGTATTCTGATTAAATTATGTGTGAATAAAGGCTGTGAGGATAACCACTTCACCATTTAGAAGGATGGATAGTATTGTCATTTGGATCTCTTCAAATATAATTCATGTCTCTTAAAGGAAAAGTGTCGCTAGAAAAAAATTTTTTTTTTTTTTTAGTTAAACAATTAGTGTATAGGTGATTAAACAGTGTTCTAATTTTTTTCATTTTTTTCACGAGCCAGGAAATATTATAAATTAGATTCTAATTTATAATATTTCCCAGCGCTGGTCACTAGATGGAGCAATTCCCAAAATTGCAGCATTGCATGTGGTAAAGCAACCACATTGCTTTATGCTGCAAAATTTGAGAAAACTCACTCGCTCTAGTGAGCTCTCAGAATCCCCCCTCCTTTATCCTGGCTAGTGCCGGGAGAAACGAGGGGATTGAACGGTCAAACCTCCTACACTGTGTGTTGCCATTTTTTGAGCTAACACACAGTGTAGTAGGTTTACATACAGTAGTAAACACACAGTAAAACACGAACATACATAGAAATAACTTACCTGCTCCTGCCGCCGCCGCTCCCTCCGGTCCGTCCGTTCCGTCTGCTACCGCCCCTCCAAGTGCACAAGTCCGGAAGCCGCGACCGGAAGTAGTAATCTTACTGTCCGGCCGCGACTTCCGGTCCACAGGAAAATGGCGCCGGATGTCGCACAGTTCAACTTGGACTGTGTGGGAGCGGCGCATGCGCCGTTCCCACACAGACGGCGTACAGCATAGTGGATGGAACGGGCCCCGTTCGCATTCACTATGGGACTGTATGTGCCGTACTCCATGTCTGTATGTGTCGTTAATCGACACATACAGAAATGGAAAAAAAAATGGCAGCCCCCATAGGGAAGAAAAAGTGAAAAAATAAAAAAAAGTAAAACACAAACACTCAAATAAATAAATAAATGTTTAATAACACACTAAAGTCAAATTGATCTAAAAAAATTTTTTTTCGTGACACTGGTCCTTTAATATCAATGGTTAGTGACTCATCAGGAAGATGATGATGGCATTTGATTTGTATTTATATGCTGTTCATAGTCCACCATAAAATAATTGTAACTTTGCCTCCGCATTGCTCCTCCTGATTACAACCAGACAGGTCAATACTCATAGAGATGCTGGGTGGCTCTGCATTATTGCCTGTAACAAGGTGATATAACCTTCAATTGTGTTTGCACTAAAGCCGCTCCCAAAGACACCAGCGCTGATGAGAACAATTAGGTGCCCATCTGCGTCCTTGGTAAATTCAAAATAAGGAGTTATCTTTATATGTCCTTGTCATATAAGAAACCTAGTACAGCACATTGATTCTGAAATAAATTGAAGCCCCCATTTATTATTGCTGACTGTTTACATTATGTAAAAGTAGATGTCATCACTATGGAAGGCTGCATTATATTCCTAAATAATTGGTTACTTGTGCGTGTAGAGATGACATGTTTGTGGAGGTCTATAGGATCTAAGCAGCTATACACCTATATACAGTGTATATATTTAGACACTGCATGCTTCTTCGCCAGTGCATCTACCACATTCTTAGGAATCCATTTGTTTTTCTTCTATCTATCTATCTATCTATCTATCTATCTATCTATCTATCTATCTATCTATCTATCTATCTATCTATCTATCTATCTATCTATCTATCTATCTATCTATCATATGAATATAAGAGGTGACTAATTTGTATTTAATTTTGATTTGTAATGGAAACAGAAGATGAGGAAGGAATAGAGAGAAGGGAGCAAAGGTTGGATTAAGCTTCTGCCCGTTGAACAGAATAATTGCAACCTGCAGAGAAATCTCCACATGGGGCTTGCAGAAACTTCCTTCATGCAGAATAAGGGCTGCGTGTCTTTCAATGTAGGGTATTATTCATCTCATCCTAGGTTCTAATGCTCCTTAGTTCCCTGTGGATAAAGTATAGGTGCAGCACAGGATTGGGTGATCCAATCTGCGATATGTAAATGCTAATTGAGATTTCTACAGATAAGACAGATTATGACTGATGCTACATGATAATGACATATTGTATATTTCATAGATAAACTGCTACATTCATATCTATGCTTTGGAATTATTAATGTACTGATGTGAGATATTGCAAGATGTTGCATCAAAGGGATTTTCCAGCTTCAGAAAAAATGATGGTATAAAAATAACAAAAATACCCATATACACTATTTAAATCCCCTGACGCTCCAGAACTGACTGCTCCATAGCCCTTTGCTTGTCTCTGTTTACATTACTGCAGTAATGATGTGCCTTTCCGACATGTGACCTCTGCGGCTAGTGACATTGATTGAAGAAGCCACGTGTTGGTACGGCGCGTCATTGCTGCAGCAATGTGAACACAGACCAGCGGGGGACCTTGGGAACGTTGGTGTCGGAGCAACGGGGCATTTAAAAGATGTCTATGAGTATATTTGTTATTTTGTACCATAAGTAGCTGCTATAAGATTCTTTTGTAGAGTTTTAAAAACCTTTAAAACCTTAGACTGTGCAATGGTTGTAGCAGAACGTCTGGACATGTTATGCCTGAGTATTTCAATAATTGACTGATCTAATAAGACAATGGCCCTGCATGTATTATGATTTGTTCTTATTTGAAATCAATGACAAAATCTATTTTTGCCCATGTCAATAAAATTTTACTTTCCTATTTCCGCCCCTACAGATTTGTAACTTGAAGCTCCTGGGTCCCAATTGAAAATCTGAAACAATAATGCTGCAGAATATACCACGCGGAAATTTTTTCTGCTTGTAGGAATTAAATGTGGTGATGATAAAACCTACAATTATTCCTGATATCTCATAGACTGTAATACTATACTTCTGCAGCAGATATTTTATACTTCAAATATTCCAAATATTTAAGAAAGATTTCCGCAAAAACCAAGTTATATTTTACGTGGATGCTGTTGAGGACTAGTTCACCTGAGCTGTGACCCAAGTTTACCCAGATTACGCAGATGCAGCAGAGCTCATATAGTGCTAATTTAAACTAGTAGATTAGAATGAGTAGAGTAAGCAAGCAACAGTTACCCTTACTGACTTCCCTCCTCCACATGAGCCTTCTTGGCACTGCCCATTTACGTGGAGAGCAATTACTTATTTGTAACTTAACTTTCAAACTGCAATTTTTGCTTATTGTTAAATTTTATCAAATTATATTAATCAAAATTTCAGCTTTAGGCAAAAAATTGTAATGTTTAGTAGTAGTTTTGGCAACCTTCTCCTGAGGGCTTATTCAGACGAATGAGTGCAAACTCGGACGTAAAAAACGGGTAATTTTTCACATCTGAGTTTCACCCGTGTGGGACCCGTTTTCACGGATCCCCTAGACTTTAGTCTATCGAGGGATCTTTGAAAATGGAAAAAAATAGATTGAAAATAGCTCCATTGTAGTTTTTAAGGATACGTGGCAACAGTTATGCGGTGCCCGCTGGTGCATTTTTGTCAATGGAAGAAAATAGGACATGTTCCATTTTTCAACAGACCCTTCACGTGGTCCGTTAAAACAATGGCCATGTGAACGGCCCCATTGAAATACGTGTCTGTGAGATGGCTGTAGTTTTAACAGCCATCACATGGACGTATTCTACAGTCATGTGAATAAGCCCTCATTATCAGTGTATATGCATATTTTTAATGGATGCGGGTCCTCAAGAGGCCCCCAGAGTGCTAGCTGTGGCTTTCAGCTCTAGCTAACAGGGCTCCTCATCTTTCAAATTTAACATGTGCCAATAAGGTGAATAAGAAGGGAATCTATGGCTGACAACCTCTGTTATATAAAGTTTTAGTCTTCTTCTAATTTCGTTTTTTTTTAATCTATTGATTGATTGCTATATATCAAATACTTTTTCTATTATAAAATGTTGTAGCATGTTATGTAAATGGTAATAGGTGTAGTCACGTGGAAATATTTACTAACTAAGCAACTGTGTCATGAAATCTAGGTCAGAGTGGGGCAACTACAATTGTTTGTGAACCAGAAGTGCAAAATAATGCATCTGGGTCACAAAGCTCCAAAGCAGACTATAGGATTGATAGATCTACAATGTTTATCATTAAAGAGATATAGATCAAATAGCAGTAAAATATGGACATAGGATGGTTAGAACACATCCATCTTACTCGTTCTGTATTTTGTCA
The DNA here is from genome assembly GCF_050947455.1 of Rhinoderma darwinii. Lineage (NCBI taxonomy): Eukaryota > Metazoa > Chordata > Amphibia > Anura > Rhinodermatidae > Rhinoderma > Rhinoderma darwinii. The sequence continues at coordinate 99,669,778 of NC_134693.1, read as the reverse complement.
CGTATCCTCTTTTTCCACATTATAGAATTGATTAGCGTTTTGTTTTATTTTGCTGTTCCCACTAGATAGTGATGTAACAAATGGTTTGTTTTCTCTGTATGATGTAATTAGGACCATGTTTTGCTCTTGTCGGTTTAAATTTAGCTTTAGTGTACATCGAATGCATTTAGTCTAATGTATATACAAGTCATAATTTTTTCATGAATACATTCAATCAATCAATCAATCAATCATTTAAATACAACAAATCAATAAAAATCCTAACACCTATAAAAACACACAAGCAGTGGTTCTGCTATAGGGGTTTCAACGGTCGTAACTGTGACGGGCCCCCTAGCCTGGGGGGCCCGCGCTGGTCCCGCTTCCAACTAAATTTGCGTCTGCAGGACACACATTCAGTTGGGTTCAATGCTGGAGCCTCACTCCATCATTCACTGTGCCACGAGCGCCGAGTCACTCACAGCACAGTCAGAGGAGGAGAAGGATCTCCTCCACCCGTCGTGGGAACGGGGATAGTTAAGTAATTATCTTATTATTTTTCTATTAGGTACATACATATGGGGGCATTATACTGGGTATGGGAGGGGGGCTCATATGGTAGCTGCTGTGGGGGCATTATATTGTATGGAAGGCATTATGGGGCATTATGCTATACTGTATGGGGTAGCTATGGGGAATTATACTGTATGGGAGCAGCTATGGGGGCATTATACTGTATGGGGGAATTTGTATGGGCATTATACTCTATGGTGCATTATACTGTATAGGGCAGCTATCCGGCTATCGGGCATTATACTGTATCGGGGCATCTGTGTGGGCATTATACTGTACATTGGCAGCTATAGAGGCATTATACTGTAGCAGGGCAGCTATGGGGGCATTATGCTGCATGGTGGCAGCTATGGGGCATTATACTGTATGGGGGAATTTGTGTGGGCATTATACTGTATGGGGGCATTATACTGTATGGGGCAGCTATCGGGCTATCGGGCATTATACTGTATGGGGCATCTGTGTGGGCATTATACTATATATTGGCAGCTATGGAGGCATTATACTATAGCAGGGTAGCTATGGGGGCATTATGCTGCATGGTGGCAGCTATGGGGCATTATACTGTATGGGGGAATTTGTGTGGGCTTTATACTGTATGGGGGCATCTGTGTTGGCTTTATACTGTTTGGGTGCAGCTATGGGGGCATTATACTGTGTGGGGGCAGCTATTTGGCATTATACTGTGTGGGGGGCAGCTATATGGGTATTATACTGTGTGGGGGCATCTGTGTTGGGTTTATACTGTATGGGTGCAGCTATGGGGGCATTATACTGTGTGGGGGCAGCTATTTGGTATTATACTGTGTGGGGGCAGCTATATGGGTATTATACTGTGTGAGGGCATCTGTGTTGGCTTTATACTGTATGGGTGCAGCTATGGGGGCATTATACTGTGTGGGGGCAGCTATTTGGCATTATACTGTGTGGGGGGCAGCTATATGGGTATTATACTGTGTGGGGGCATCTGTGTTGGGTTTATACTGTATGGGTGCAGCTATGGGGGCATTATACTGTGTGGGGGCAGCTATTTGGTATTATACTGTGTGGGGGGCAGCTATATGGGTATTATACTGTGGGTGGGGTTATATGCGGGCATTTTACTGTGGGGTGCATTATACTGCATGGGCTGAACCGGGTGTGTATAAGCGGGGATTGGGCGGGATAAGAGGTGAGTTTTACCAGGGAAAACATTTGCTGTGCCACACTATGAGCACCACATCAGTTGTCCCTTTTTAAAGTTGGGAGGTATGAGACTGTGTAGATAGGGTGGAGAGCACACACGGCAGAATATGCAAGGGAAGGGGGAGAGATCACACATGCAGGCAGCATTAGTTCTGTGTTAGCACAGGAGAGAAAATTACTCATAGACTGTATTAGAAGATGAAAGCAGTTCAAGAAATAAGCTGTGCTGATACATGAGAGCTAGTGAAGGCCGCAGCTTCCTGGAGTCACAGACCACACATGCAGCATATATTACTGGGAGGGAGATGCCAATATGAGAAAAGTCTTAAACTAGGAGCTGGTTGTCAACTAAATATCAGGGTGTCTGAAAATGAATTTAGATATTTTCTTCAGTTAAACAATGTCAATTAGTATGTATATATCTGAAAGCAACAGACACAGAGTGTGGGAGATTTACCAAAACAGATACAAAGGAAAAGTGGAAAACTTGCCTACAGCAACCAGATTTTAGCTTTTATATTTTTGTCCATACCTGTGTGTGGCTAAAAAAACAACTAGGACAGATCCTGCACCAAAACTGCATGTGTGATCCTGGCCTTATCCTGATCTTGGCCTTATGGAGTTGAAATGCAGCATAGTGGTGACAGCACAGAAGAGAATTTGAGAATCTGTGAATTAGAAGCATATAATAGAAAGATGTTAATGATCAAATAGTCCTTCATGTCAAATGTTTTGAAGCCAGTTGTGAAGATAACAGGATACATAATCCCCAGTGTTTTATTGTCAATTGTCTTGTTGCTGCTCTCATTTACAGCATGGCCAGTGATACAGTTTAAGCAGCTTATAATTCCAGAGAGCAGTGCCAGCACTCCTGCAGTGCCCAGTGTGTGCCAGCCTGGATGATAACCAATCCAAAAGCAAAGGAACATTTCACTGAAGATACTGCAAAGTAACCAGGGAACGTTCTAGCTAATGGAAATTGAAATGCAAATGTTTCCAAAGAGTGAGGAAAGACCTGATAAATCAGGACTGACAGGGAACACCGAGAAACTCATCAGGGTCTATTTACACAATCAGAAACTATAGCATCTACCACAGGAGAATACATGTACTCCCAAAACTAAACAGAATTTGCTCATCTAATCCGTTTGACCCTTTCAGAGACTTTCCTCTCTGGGAAATCTTTTTACAGAGGTAATATATTTGCCCAAATAAGTGTAAACATGATGAAGTTCTAGCTCTGATGTGCCCTGTGCCGACTTGCTACTCCCTGGTTGTTTTAACCATCTGAGATGCCATCTGCTCACAGCCCTGGGCTGGTTAAAACAAAAAATGAACCGTGAATGATCTCTGGCTCTTTTCCTTGTCTGGTCACAAGGTGATGATCTGTGATATTTCTGGCATAACTCATGGGTACCCAGTGCTAAAGAATAAGATACTCTTTGATTTTGGCTGGCTATGGCAGACTGTGTTTGATAGATCAGTAGAGAACATTAGCAGTGTATATTGCATTTGATCCTATAAAGTCAGCTCTGCCAGTTCAACATTTTAGCATTTTATTTAAAGGCGATGTCCATTTTTGCAATCATTTTTTCTTTTATTTAATGCAACTGAAATAAAAAATGAAGTAACTTTGCAAATAGTCTCCATTAAAAATATCCTTCCATTTTGTGTCTACAACTACAATGCAGACCTATGTATTTCCATGGTAACAGACAATGAACAGACCCAGTATTGTCTGATCCTCCAGTTATACTTTCTTAGGCTTCGTTCACATCTGCGTTGGGGTCCCGTTCTGACATTCTGTCGGAGGTTTCCATCAGAACGGGACCCTGAACAGACACAAACTGACACGAACGGAAACCAGAGGTTTCCGTTTCCATCACCATTGGTTTCAATTGTGAAGGATCTGGTGCCCATGGTTTCCGCTTGTGTCTGTTGTGCACCGGACCTGTCGTTCCGGTGTACAACAGACGGAACGTCAGAACGGTACCCCAACGCAGATGTGAACGAAGCCTTACATCTGTCCCCTACTTCTTGGTAACATACTTTTGGTAGATTAGCAGATGGAAGGAGTATGACTGCAGGATCCGACTACACAGGGCCTGTTTGTATGTTTGTTTGTGTCATTTGTTTTCTATTATCATGGAAACATATAGATCTGCATAGGAGACAAAAAAATGATAAACTAAAGATGCATTTGTAGTCATATTAAATAGACAGCAATGACCATTCCAAAAATATGCCTGATAAAAGATAATGTTTTAAAACAATAAATGGACCTCTCGGTTATTAAGTTGTAAAACTGTAAAACATGCATACATCAGCTGAGCTATGAATACCTCGTGGTAGGAAAAAATTATGTTAATAGTACACTGATTTCATACCGAGTTTATGCCAGTCAATGTCATATCTGCAGGGATAGCTGAGCTGAGTTTGTCAATGTAGCAGAATTTAAGGGTAACTATCACTACAAATATAAAAGAAAATCACAATTGTTCCTCAAGCAGCTGTAAATGTGTATTCGATACAGAGAAGACAGAAATGTTGGGTTTTACGTGCACATTTTCCTCCACTCTTTTTGAAAATGCACATTTTCTCTCTCCAATTTTGCTAAGTTCACAGACTCTTCCTAGTGTGATGTCAGGGCTGTGCTGTGTGCTTTCAGCCATGGGAGCCTATGGGTGACATAGGTATATGTTTAACATACAATGCATTCGGAAAGCCTTCAGACCCTTTAAAATTTTGAGGCCTTGTGCAAAAATAAAAATAAAATAAAAGTTTTTCCTCATCATTCTGCACTTAATAGCCCATAATGACAAAGTAAAACCAGAATGTTAGTAATCTTTGCCAGTTTATTGAAAAAAGGAAAAACTAAAATATTGTATTGACGTAAGTATTCAGACCCTTTACTCAATACTTAGTTGAAGCACTTTTGGCAGTGATAACAGCTGCCAGTCTTTTTTTGTATGATGCCACAAGGTTTGCACAATTGGATTTGGGGATTTTCTGCCATTTCTCTCTGCAGATCCTCTCAAGGTCTGTCAGGTTGGATGGGGACCGTCGGTGGACAGCCATTTTCAGGTTTCTCTAGAAAAGTTTGATTGGGTTCACAGAGTTATCCCTAGGCCACTCCTGCGTTGTCTTGGCTGTGTGCTTAGGGTCATTGTGTTGTTAGAAGGTGAATCATTAGCCCAGTCTGAGGTTTAAAGCACTCTGGATCAGGTTTTCATTAAGAATGTGTCTGTATTTTGCTACAGTCATCTTTCCCACAACTCTGACCAGTCTCCTTGTCCCAGCATTGAAAAACACCCCCACAGCATGATGCTGCCACCACCATGCTTCACTGTAGGGATGGTACTGGGCAAGTGATGAGCAGTGCCTGGTGTCCTCCAGATATTATTTTTAGAATTGAGGCCAAAAACATTCAATCTTGGTTTCATAAGACCACAGAATCTTGTTTCTCAGTCTGAGAGTCCTTTAGATGCTTTTTTGCAAACTCCAGGCAGGTTTTATGTGTCTTTTACTGAGGAAACGCTTCTTTCTGGCCACTCTGAAATAAAAGCCCAGATTGGTGGAGTGCTGCATGTAATCTGCCATGGACCATCGTGCTTACCTGCTCCCCGACGGCCACGGCCATGGACAAGTGAGTGCCGTGGGCATCTCCCTCCTGAGAGACGCCGGCACTCACTTCCGCACCATAGAGTGCGCACGCCCGGTCTTAAAGGGCCAGTGCACACACATGAGTAAAATCTGTAATTAGCCCATGATCACCCTGGACTATAAAAGGGCTCTGCCCTTTCATTCATTGCCTGAGCGTTGTTGTGTTTACCCGTGTTAGTCCTGCAAATGGTCCCTTAGTGTTATCCTTTTCCCAGTGTTCCTCTGTCCTGCTGCCTGTATCCCGTGCCACCTTTTGTTCCTGTGCCTTAGAAAGTTGGAGTCATTTTGTGCCCCCGGTTACCCCTGCTGTGTTACACCATGCCTGGTGTCTGCTGCCAAGGTTCCCTCTGTACCAAGCCTCCATTACTGTCTGAACGACTACAGATACCCTTGTGCTTGGACTATATCTATACATTGACTTGGTACACCGTTTGGCCAGCTGCTATCCCGCTACGTCAGTATGGCCCAGTGGGTCCACATACCCACAGATCATGACAGTCTGCTCAGGCCATCTACCCCGCTGGTCAACCCAAGACCTTGACGAGATTACAAGCAATGCAGGCGGATATGCTAGTCTGCCAATTACGACAGGACCAACTCCTCCAGGCGGTGAACGCCATTACACATCGGCTGGATGCGCAAGCTTCAGTTATCACGCCACCCGTTCCTGTTGTTATGGCTGTTTCCCCTGCTACACCTCCTTTCAATACCAGTGCTGAATCCCGATTCTCTCTGCCACTACCTCCTTGCTACGACGGAGACGCGAGTACCTGCAGTGGATTTCTGAACCAGTGCCAGATCCACTTCAGACTACATGCTAGAGCATTTCCTAGTGATGGCACAAGGATCACATTTATAGTATTGTACCCTAGCATGGGCGAAACCTATCTGGGAACGTCAGGGACCGGGGACCCGTGACTCCCAGTGTTTCCTACAGACTTTTTGCACGGTCTTTGATGAACCTGGATGAGTCCCTTCAGCAGCTGCATCACTTCTGATCCTTTGCCAGGAGGACAGCTCTGTGGGCGAGTATGCCATTCAGTTCCACACCCTGGTGGCAGAGCTGTCCTGGAACAACGAGGCCTTGGTGGTATTCTGACAGGGACTGTCTTCTAAAATTAAAGACAAGCTTGCCGGTCATGATTTGCCAACTATCCTGGATGACCTCATTCTTCTAGCCACCCGAATTGACATGAGGATCTGGGAGCGATCCCAAGAGGTTCGTTGGGAGAGAAGATTCCCTAGGCTGGCTCCTACCTTCCAGCAATCCCTGCTGCCCTCACCAGTTGTTCCACCAGAGGAGCCTATGCAGGTGGACCAGCGCAAACTATTTGCCCAGGAGAAACACTGCAGATACACTTTGGGACTTTGTCTGTATGGCAGCCTGGGAGGCCATGTTGTGTATTTGTGCCCTCAGGAGCCAAAAAAACTCCAGTGCCTCGAATTGGTTGGAGAGACAAGCTTAAGTGGAACAGCGCTAGATAGAAAGTTCTCCTCAATACTGTCCATTCCCGTGACCATAGTGTCTGGTGAAAAGACGCATCAGGTCTCTGCCTATCTGGTCTCTGGGTCCGCAGCAAACTTCATCTTAAAAGACCTAGTGGATCTTCTCCAGTTGCCCACAGTTCCTCTGGAAACGTCTTTGGCTGTTGACTCGGTGAATGGACTGCATGAGCCCGACCCAATCGTATCTGAAACAAAGCCTCTGTAGTTCCAATTTGGAGTCCTTCATTCTGAGCTAATTAAGTTTCTCATTTTGCCTAAAGTCGTCAATCCTGTCCTACTGGGTCTGCCAGTCCTGAACTGGAATTCCAGAGAGGTTCTCCAATGGGGCTCCAAATATCGCAGCCACTGTCTGTTACAGATCCATCCTGCCAAGCCTCCTCTGCCTCAGTCATTGGCAGGATTACGTCCTCATTTCTCTCAGATTGCAGATGTCTTCAGCAAGAAGCAAGCTGAGATGCTTCCTCCACACTGGTCTTATGACTGCCCCATTGAACTGGTTCCAAACGTGTCCCCTCCCTGTAGACGAGTATACCGTCTCTCCTTGCCAGAGACTCAGTCTATGTCGGCCTATATCAAGGAGAATTTGGAGAGGGGTTTCATACAAAAACCCTCCTCCCCGGCTAGGGCCGGGTTCTTCTTTGTCAAGAAAAAAGACGGATCTCTTCAGCCTTGCATTGACTACCATGGTCATACGAGGAGCCAGGATTTTTTCTAAATTAGACTTGCGTGCGGCTTACAATTTGATCCGAATCTGCCAAGGTGACGAGTGGAAGACTGCGTTTAACACTCGAGACGGGCACTACAAATACTTAGTGATGCCCTGTGTAACGCAACCGCGGTCTTCCAGGAATTCATCAATGATAACTTTCGAGATCTTCTCTATGTCTGTGTTGTGGTCTATCTCGATGATATGCTGATTTTCTCTCCAGATCCGACAACTCATCGGAGGCATGTTCTTCAAGTTCTGCGGCGTTTAAGGGAGAATCGTCTGTATGCCAAGATGGAGAAGTGCGTCTTTGAAAAAAACTCTCTGCTCTTCCTGGGCTACATCATCTCGGATGAAGGTCTCAAGATGGATCCTGATAAAGTAAAGTCCGTCCCGGAATGGCCATGTCCTCAGGGCCTGCAGTCCATACAGCGTTTTTTGGGATTTGCAAACTTCTACCGGCAGTTTATCCCAAACTTTTCATCATTGACGGCTCCCATCTCTACCCTTACCAAGAAGGGTGTGAACTCCAGAGACAGAATCTGCATTTAATAGCCTCAAAAATGCCGTTACCTCAGCCTCAATCCTCCTTCATCCTGACATCTCTCGACAATCCTCATTGGAGGTGACACTTCCTCCGTTGGTGCAGGCGCACTTCTGTTCCAGAGAGACATCAAAGGAAAGGCAATAGTATGTGGCTATTTTTCAAGACTTTTCCTCCACAGAGCGCAATTAATCTATTGGAGATCGGGAGTTACTGGCCATTAAATTGGCTCTGGAGGAGTGGAAACATCTGCTAGAGGGCGCAGCCCACCCATCCTGATATACACCGACCACAAGAACCTTACATCTCTCCAGTCGGCTCAACGGCTGAATCCCCGTCAAGCCAGGTGGTCGCTGTTCTTCACCCAGTTCCAATTTGTGCTCCACTACCGTCCCGCTGACAAAAATTTGAGGGCCAATACCCTGTCTAGGTCATTTGAAACAGAGGACACTGTGGAGTCCCCTCAATGTATCATAGACCCGTCCTGCCTTATTTCTGCTAACCCTCTGCAAGTTAGAGACATCCCTCCGGGGAGGATGTTTGTGCGGTTGGCAGACAGGAGGAGAATCCTTCGCTGGGGACACAGCTCCAAACTTGCCGGACACGCGGGGGTTCGTAAGACGCAAGATCTGATTGCTCATCATTTCTGGTGGCCCATGCTGCGTTCTCGAAGATGGCACATTTTATCCTGTTGACCGGCCTACGTTCTGCTCCTCAACTGGTGAAGTATCGTGTCTGATTGGGGGGTTCAGTTCACCTCGAAATTCTGGAGAGCCCTCTGTAAACTCCTAGACGTGAAGTTGGACTTTTCTTCAGCCTACTATTGCTAGTCCAATGGCCAAGTCGAGAGGATTAACCAAATCATGGGGAATTATCTTTGCCACTTCATATTCACGTGGCATGATGACTTGGTACAGCTTCTTCCTTGGGCCGAGTTCTCATACAACAAACACACAAGTGAGTCCACTGCTTCTACACCTTTCTACATTGTGTACGGTCAACATCCACGAATCCCTCTTCCTGTTCTGGCTAGTTCCCAGGTACCTGCAGCTGAATCTGCATTTGGAGACTTTCTATAGGTCTGACAGCAAACCCGGTCTTCTATTCTGCAGGCAGTCGATCGCATGAAGCGAAAGGCGGATACTAGGAGAAGAGAGCCGCCTCAGTATCTGCCAGGTTCCAAAATCCAGCTATCCTCTAGGAATATCCGTCTAAAGGTGTCTTCCTACATGTTTGCTCCCAGGTTCCTTGGCCCCTTTGAGATAATACAACAAATAAACCCTGTCTCCTATAAGATTCGGCTGCCTCCTACCCTCAGAATCCCCAACTCCTTTCATATGCCCCTCCTGAAGCCTGTGGTCCTGAATCAGTGTATTAAAACTTGTGGTCCCGCAGTGGCCCCCAGCAGTTCATTTGACATGATCGAGGTTAAGGAGATCCTGTACTTCAAAAAAGTAGGAGGAATAACTTTTTATTTAGTGGATTGGAAGGGGTTTGGTCCAGAGAAGAGGCCCTGGGAGCCAGAAGAGAACCTCAATGCTTCTACCCTCATTAAGAAGTTCCTCTCTCGGGGGCGTGGCCAGGCACGGATGTGAGCGGTCGCACTGAACCTTAGCTCCGTGTGCTGAACCCTGTATTTCATCCTGTGGAGAAAGTATTTCAGCCAAAATTCCTTACCTGTTGAGAAAGAAGGGTAGGAAACGCACTCGGCACAATATGGGACCCTCCAAGACTTCGGGAGCGGTGGAAAAACTGAAAGAGTTCGCCAGGAACTCGGGACAAGATGGCGCCCGGGGGGAGCAGTCCTCGTCGGCACATGATCAGGAGAGACGGCCTGCTGCACTCGCTGAGGCAGGGGAAGCGGTGCCCCCCGAGTTAACGCTGAAGCAGGTGACGGAGACGCTCCTGGCGGCGATTCTGGAGACACGTACCTCGGTAACAACGAAAGTGGAGGAGGTGAAGGTGGATGTCGGTCTGATGCGGCAGGACCTCCATAATCTGAGGGACCGGGTAACTCAGGTTGAGACAAGGGTTTCGGACCTGGAAGATGTAACGGCAGCAGTACCGCGCACGCTGAGGGACCTGTCGGGAAAAGTGGAGCTGTGGCGCCAAAAAGCAGATGATCTCGAGAATCGACTGAGAAGAAATAATCTGAGGATAATAGGCCTCCCTGAAAGGTCGGAGGGACCCAGACCAGATGAATTTGTGGAGAAGTGGCTGAAAGACCTATTCCCGGATACAGTATTTTCAATGGCCTTTGCAGTGGAAAGGGCGCACAGAGTGCCAGCGAAACCACCACCACCCGGGGTGAATCCCAGACCATTGCTGGCGAGATTGCTAAATTGCAAGGACCGAGATATGGTGCTGCAGGCGGCGAGGCGCAAAGGAGAGATCAGAGTGGAAAACACGACGGTGTCCATTTTCCCGGATTTTTCCCCAGAGCTACAACGACAGAGGGCCTCGTACATGCACGTCAAGAGATGACTTCGGGAGCGTCAGATCCCATATTCTATGGCGTACCCTGCGCGACTGAGAGTTGTGGATGGAGAGAGATCCGTGTTTTTCACTACCCCTGAGGCGGCAGATGAGTGGCTCACCAGACATGGACGATCTCCTCGACGCTGACTTGAGGACCATGTTTTATATGAAGGGGACAGTGAGTTTACATGATTGCAATATGTATTTTATGAGGGGTCCCTATGCAGTGGATGTTTGATCTCGCACACACATGGGTTATATACATGGAAGTGTTCTTGATGTACTGAGTATATGTGTGTACTAAACCTTGAAGAAGATAAGGGGAGAGGGGCAGATATATTGAGGCGGCATAGGAGTAAAATTTTATAGTTTAAATAACTGGATTAATTACCCTCACGTTTATCTAAGATATAAGGAAGGAAACATGGAATCTTATATGGCTGAAATACAGCTTAACAAAGGGTGAAGCCATTGAAAAGGTACTATTGCTTATCTTGATTCCTCTGTGTTACTAACCTAAGCAGTGGAAACTTCCCCCGTTTTTATGCACTTTGCATTTTTTATGCCTTGTAGGCTTAAGCAGCTCCTGATGAGCTTAATTGTTCAAAGTTATTGGTTTAAGGTTCAATACGGTTTTGCATGCCTGCTACATGATGACATGGGAACAGGGTCCCATTGTCACTGCTCGCTGATGGTGGGGGGATGGTGCCTTCACATAGAGATATGGTATAGAGAGGAATATGGCGACACTTAAATTTATGTCCTGGAATGTGAGGGGAATGGGAACGCCGGGTAAGAGAAATGTGATCTTTTCTGTACTACGGAGGCACATGCCTCATATTATATGCCTTCAGGAAACGAATCTTACGGCAGATAAGGTGCATATGCTGAGTAAATCTTGGATTCAATGGGGGCGGCATGCTACTAGATCCTCAGCATCACGGGGAGTATCACTGCTAGTACATAGGAATTTACGCTGGGAGGCGTTACATACAAGAATAGATACTGATGGTAGATATGTGCTGGTTCATGCTAATGTAAACTCTGTCCCTTATGTCATAATTGGTATCTACAACCCGCCACAGGGCTCAATGAGTATACTCAGAGAGGCCATCACATTCGCATCCACTTATCAGGAGGCGCGAGTTATACTAATGGGGGACCTGAACCTCACCATAGACCCTCTGTTGGATCGCTTTACTGTTAGGTCGGGTCCCCGGGACCCCATGAGTCCCACTCCGCTAGCATCTATGATAGAGGAGATAGGATGGTTGGATCTATGGAGAGTGAGCCACCCGGGAATAAGGGAATACACGTGCCATACTCCTCAGTTTAACGCTCTGTCTCGCATTAACTACGTGTTGGGATCTCCCACCATTTTCTCAAGCATGGCTTCTATAGAGCACTTGCCCAGAGGGGTGTCGGATCATAGCCCGATTCTTTTACAGTTACATCAACGGGCGGAGGGAAGGAGGGGAGCTCTTAAGATACACCCATTTTGGTTGCAATTGTTTACGGGAAGTGACAGAATACCTGACCAACTAGATGTCTTTTTAGGAGTGCATTCACAAGAACAAAATAGTGCACTGGTGTGGGATACATTAAAGGCGTATCTGAGAGGGTGCTTGAGATCCTCTATTTCCTATGTTAAACGCTCCTCAGCCAGACAAGAAATGGATTTAGCACAACAATGCAGGGGTTTAGAGGATACTTTCGTACGGGACCCATCCCAGGTTAACAGAGAAGCGTGGCTGGCAGCGGGCAGACAGTACTTGCTTCTAGTCAAGGAAAAGGCAGCAAGAAGGATATTCTTCTCTAAACAATCCTTTTTTGAGCACGGTAATCAGTCGAGTAAGCTGCTTGCACAATTAGCGAAACAGAATACCATGTCCCCTCCAGTGCTACGTATATCCCAACCAAACCAGGGTACGGCTACTACGCCATTAGACATACTGAATAGATTTGCAGATTTTTATGGGGAGCTCTACACTTCGCAGGCACAGTATTCGATGGAGGAATTTAACTCCTATTTAGATGGGGCAAACTTCCCAGGGTTGTCAGAGGAGAATAGAATAAAGTTAGAGGCCCCTTTCTCGGTACAGGAGATTGAAGAATGCTTAGCCTCCATGACAAAAGGGAAGGCGTCAGGTCCGGATGGTCTCCCTCTAGAGGTGTATATTAAATATGCAGATACTCTAAATCCCCAGTTATTAACTGTATTTGAGGACGCCTTTCAGAAGGGTGAATTACCAGTCTCGATGAAAGATGCCACTATAGTTGTCATTTTGAAACCAGGAAAAAATTCAGAGGAATGTGAGTCGTACCGCCCGATATCCCTACTCAATGTGGATTATAAAATCCTAACCAAACTTTTAGCTAATAGACTTAGTGGCGCTATCACAGATATTATTCATCCGGACCAATCCGGTTTTATCCCAGGCAAATCAACATCGGATAATATCCGCAGAGCTCAGGTGGTGACCCAGATAGGGTGGTGGGAGCAGCAGGACTGGGCATTGGCCTCGTTGGACGCGGCTAAGGCCTTTGATTCAGTAGAGTGGCCTTATTTGTTTGAGGTCCTTCGCAGATTTGGTTTCGGCGAGAGATTCCTTAAATGGATTAAAATCCTATAGAAAGATCCGAAAGCATCGGTGTTGGTCAATGGGATATTGTCTCCCTCCTTTTGTCTCCATAGAGGCACGAGGCAGGGATGCCCCCTGTCCCCTCTTCTGTTTGCAGTGGCCATTGAGCCCCTGGCTATCCACATCCGTCTAGATGCGGCTTTTCAGGGTATCCGTATAGGACCACGGGAGGATCGGATCGGTCTTTATGCCGATGACATGATTTTGTATATGGCTAATCCAAACGCCTCCTTACCAAGAGCAATGACAATACTGGAAGAGTTTGGACGGTTCTCAGGCCTATATATCAATTGGAGTAAGTCATTCCTTATGCCCCTTAGACCCGATAACTGTGGGTGGGATACGGAATTCCAGGGCCTGCAGGTGGTTTCCTGTTTTAAATACTTAGGGGTCCATATAGTTAGGGATAGTGGCGCTTCATATGATCTAAATATATATCCCCTGTTGACATATCTGAGAGATAAATTTGCTGTCTGGAAGGCGCTCCCTATATCGACAGCAGGAAGAATAAATTTAATTAAGATGATAGTGCTGCCCAAAATGTTATATCTCCTAGAACATGCGGACACCCTGATCCCTAAACGATTTTTCAATCTGGTAAGCTCCTTATTTTCCTCCTTTGTATGGGGGGAGAGTCGACCCAAGCTTAAACTTAGCACGCTCCAATGGCCCAAGGAACAGGCGGGGGCCGCTCTACCTGATGTGTTCTTGTATTACTTGGCAGGCCAATTAAGATATATTAAGGCATGGGTGGCTGAGGAACCAATGCCTAATGCAGAACTCCACTTGACCCACTTTCTTAGGATCCCCTCTTTGTGGCCCATACTTGAGCCACATGGATATAGCCCTAGGCATTCCTTGCCAATAATTAAACTAGCCAGGCAGGTCTGGTCACATGTTAAGAAAGTTCTGGAATGGGAGGACATAGTTGCAGAGCTGCCACTTTGGTCTCATCAGGGTCTGTCTCATTTTAGGGGGATGCAGGATTCTGATTTTTGGATTGAAGTAGGTATAACGCAGGTGCAAAACCTGATAGATGACGAGGGGCATATGATATCAGCCAGAGAGATACAGGATACATTCCGGGTTCCTGAGAGAGATGCATTCCGTTGTGTACAGATTAGGCATGCTTTACAATCCCAGTTCAGGGAAGATCAGAGATCCATTTCTTCACTTCCACTCATTGGTATTCTGAGAACACAGGGACCAAGGGGGATGGTATCTGCCCTTTATACTTACCTTCTGTCGCAGAGGGTCGCTCACGCTGAGATGTCGGTTGAGGTTGGATGGAGGGGTCTTATTCCCACACTATCCAGTGAGGACTGGGGGGAGGCCATGGGATCACATCTCTTGGTCTCGCCTGCAGCGAACAATAAATTGACGCAATTGTACATCATACACAGATGTTATATTACCCCTATCAGATTATATCGGATGGGAAGGGCACCCAGCACACGATGCCCTAGATGCTCTCAAGATCAGGCTGGCTTTGATCACATGATGTGGTTATGCCCAGTCATAGCCAACTTCTGGAAAGAAGTGACGCAAATACTGTCCTCAATTATGACTAACCCGATTCCATGTGAACCAGGTCTCTGCTTATTGGGGCTATTGGGAGAGAGGACCCGGACACACTATGAGGGTATCTTCCTGCGAGAAGCCCTGTTCTTAGCAAGAAAAGCGATAGCCATCCGATGGATGGGGGACACTTTTCCGGATACATCACAATGGAAAAGCCTGGTCAATGCTATTCTCCCATATGAAAATATAGTATATAAACATAGAGGATGTCAATATAAATTCTTGAAAATCTGGGGAGAGTGGTGCTCCTCACCTCTTGCATCTTTCAGCGTGGGCGACCTTAGAGAATCCTTACCACTTCAAGTAGGAGGGATCTGAGATCTACTTGACCAGGTATTTAATACCCTAGGTGTGAGAATGGAGCTTGGATCTGGTAAATAACTGCGACCTGTATGTCTGCGGAATCACAAATAAGTGGGACACTGACCTGCCTGCGTGCAGTGAATATTTGGAGTCTCCTGTGACTCGCCTTCATGTATAAAAGTAAATTGCAAACTCTTGTTTCTAATGTGTATTCATGGTATGCAGGAACGTTAATGTTAATGTCACTATTTTGTTTCCATTTGCTGATGATTTTTGTATGTACTTTTACAATAAACCGAGTTAAAAAAAAAAAGAAGTTCCTCTCTCGCTTTGGTCCCTAGAAGAGGGGGCGTAAGAGGGGGATACTGTAATGTCCACAGCCATGGACCATCAAGCTTTCCTGCGCCCTGACGGCTGCAGCCATGGACAATTGAGTGCCGGGCGGCATCTCCCTCCTAAAAGACGCCGGCACTCTCTTCTGCATCGCTGCACTGTTCCCATAGGGTGCGTACACGCGCTCGCTCCCAGCCTTAAAGGGCCAGTGCACACACTTGAGTAAAATCTGTAGTTTCACCCAGGACTGTAAAAAGGGCTCTGCCCTTTCATTCATTGCCTGAGCTTTGTTGTGTTTACCTGTGTTAGTCTGCAATCGGTCCCTTAGTGTTATCCTGTTCCCAGTGTTCCCCTGTCCTGCTACCTTTATCCTGTATCCCGGGCTACCTTTGTTTCTGTGCCTTAGAAAGTTGTAGTGTTGTGCCCCCGGTCACGACTGCTTTATTACACCACGCCTGGTGTCTGCTTTTATGGTCCCATCTGTGCCGAGCCTCCATTACTGTTTGAACAACTACAGGTACACTTGTGCTTGGATTCAGGGGCGTAGCTAAAGGCTCATGGGCCCGGGTGCAAGAATTCAGCTTGGGCCCCACTACCCCTCCCCAGCACCACCATCATCATCAGACCCCTGCGCGCTCCTATGCCCAGACGCCTTGCCCAACAGCCCCCATAGTATAATGCCCCCACACAGTTAATGCTCCCATAGCTGCCCCCACACAGTATAATGCCCCATAACGTATACTGCCCCCCCATAATAGCCCCATACCGTATAATGCTCCCCATATCAGCCCCCCCATACAGTATAATGCCCCCCCCGCAATATCAGCCCCCCCATACAGTATAATGCTCCCATATGTGCATAATTACTTACCTATCCCCGTTCCCACGTCGAGTGGAGGATCCTTCGCCTCCTCCGGTGTGTACTATGAGTGACTCGGCGCAGGAAGGCGCGATGATGTCGCTACATCCCGCCTGCCTGCGTCGAGCCGCTCACGGCACAGGGAATGCTGGATCAAGGAGATGCCAGGGGGACGCGACCCACAGTGTAGGGATGTCACAATACCAAAATTTGGACTTCGATACCGATACTTCGTTTACTTTGCCAACAGTAATAAAAATGTAAAAAAAGTTCTTCCATTTTATGATGTGAGGCACGAGGTGTGATGATGAATTTTGAATGTGCCTCACATTAATAGTAATGAACCCCATCATGTTTCTCAGTCATAATGGGTTAATGTGTGAGGTACATGATGGGGTTAACTACTATTAATGTGAGGCACATGGAGGTTAAATTCATCATCGCACCTCGTGCCCCACAATTAGGCCCCATGCACACGACCGTAAATAACCTCCATTCACTTTCATTGAGCGCGGACACATTTCCGTAGCGCTACGGATGGGTGTCCGTGCCGTAGAAATGTTCCGAAAATTATGGAACATGTCCGTCCTTTTGCATTTTGCGGGCCGTTCTCCCATACTTTGTATGGGAGCACAGCCCGAAAATGCGGGTGGCAGTCGGCGGCCGGCCGTGCCCGCAATCGCGGGCCGTGATTGCGGGCACGGTCGTGTGAATGGGGCCTAAGTGATAGAAAGCAATTTTTATTTTTTTACAGAGTACACATCATAAATGATGCAAAAAAATTGTTGTGCAGGTTATTACGGCCGCGCCAATACCGATTATGTGTATGTTTTATGTATTGAGACTTATTTTAATGTTTATTATAAAAAAGGTGAATGTGTAATTTTTTTATTTAACATTACTTTGTTTTTATTTTATTTTTAAACTTCAATGTACTGGCCTATAGCTATATGCCAGTACATTAGCCTGTGTACGTATAGTACACAGGCAGTTGTTAAGACATACCTCAGTATGCCCTAACAGGAAATATAGTAGGACAGCCCTGGGGTCCTTCAACAGACCCTGGGCTGTCTGCCCATATATGGTATGTCCCTTAATCGCGTCACAGGAATTCCCCGTGACGCGATCCAGGGGCATCCCCCCTTCTCATTTTCCCCTGAATGCTGCAGTCAGCTTTGATCAGAGCATTCAGGAGAATAGCGGCGGAGATGAGAGGTTTCTCTGATCTCCGCCGTTATAGAGCAGGGCTGCGGCTGTGTAATACAGCCATTGCCCCGCTCCTGATATAAGTGCGTGCGCGGTCAGCATGAGGAGATGCGGCCGGCGCTGCACTAATGAGCGGCGGTTCAGGCCCTGGGGACAGAACATGGGGGTGTTTTGTAGCGCGCTCACCATGTTCTGTCTTCAGTGCCGACGCTCATTAGTGCAGCGCCGGCCGCATCACATCATCCTGACGGCGCGCACATGTCAGGACTCAGGAGCGGGGCAGTGACTGTATTACACAGCCGCAGCCCCGCTCTCATACACTCGTGTACTATACTGTATTGTGCAGTTTGCGGTGGAGGAGGGGGGGCTGTGATTTAACGCTCCCCCCCTCTCCACCGCATACAACACAATACATTACAAGGCATCACACACATTACATTACATTACATTACAATACATAACGTTACAACACAATACATTACATTACACTGCAGCTTACCTGGAGTCCTCAGCACCGACTCTTCTGCTCTGTCTGGAAGCCGTGTCACGTGACAACACGGTCACATGGTACACTAAGTGTACCATGTGACCGTAACCCGGAAGTGCCGGCTTCACGGCACAGAAGATTTAGTTAGAAAACATGCTATATGGCAACGGGGGCCCGTGGGCCCCCCAGGCTTATGGGCCCGGTCGCAACTGCGACCGTTGCGACCCCTATAGCTACGCCACTGCTTGGATTATATCTATACTTTGACTTTGTACAGTGTTTGGCCAGCTGCTATCCCGCTACGGTGGTATGGCCCAGTGGGTCCACATACCCACAGACGGTGACACTGCAGTGATGATTGACCTTCTGGAAGTTTCTCCCATCTGCACACAGGATCTTTTGATCTCAGCCAGAGTGACCATTCTCGCCCGATTACTTAGTTTGGTGGGTCGGCCAGCTCTAGGAAGATTCCTGGTTGTTCCAAACTTCCTCCATTTAAAAATTATGGAGGCCACTGTGCTCTTGGAAACTTTCAGTGCAGCAGAATTTTTTTTTTACACTTTGCAAGATCTGTGCCTCAACACAATCCTGTCTCTGAGCTCTACAGGCATTTCTTTCCTCCTCATGGCTTTGTATTTGCTCTTACATGTTGTAATGACGGGGGGTAGGGAAACGGACAAGTGAGCCCTAGTCTACCCGCCACTCTGTCCCTGCCTACTTGCAACGACCCGCCCTAGGCGACGGGGTACAACTGGGCGGCGGTCCCTGCGCTCAGTAAGTGCACGACAAACACGACAAACATACAAGGGAATACAAGCAAGGGAAAGGGGCAGTTGCCCACGGCAACACCGTGAGCAACCAGAGTGGTGAACGAGACGAGTCAAGCCAGGAGTGTGCGAGGTACCAAACGAAGAGCAGAAGAGTAGTCAGTAAGCCAGGGTCTGTATGGAGCAGGATCAAAATAGAAGGAGCTGTAGCTGGGCCTGGAAACCACACGAACATAATCACAAGCACGGAGGGACAGGAAGGGCAGGCTTAAATAGACCAAGGGCGGGAGCTAGCTGAGTCTGGCCAGGTTGCGATAGGCTCTTCCACTCCTAAGCCTGCCAGCCTGAGTGGTGGAAGCTGGAGTCAGTCTCAGGGATGTAGATTCAGGTGCTGACTGATTAATTATGGGAGTTAACCCCCGAAGCTGTGCCTGGCAGATCCTTTACACATGTATTGTCAGCTGTGAGACCTTATATAGACAGGGGTGTGTTTTTCCAAATTATGTCCAATCAAATGAATTTACAACAGATGGATGCCAATGAAGGTGTAGAAACATTTCAAAGATGATCTAGAGAAATGGCAGGCCCCCAGAGCTAAATTTCAAGTGTCATAGCAAAGGGTCTGAATACTTATGTCCATGTGAAATTTGAGTTTCTAATTTGTAATAAATTGGCAAAAATTTCTAAAATTCTCTTTTAACTTTGTCATTATGGAGTATTGAGTGCAGAATTATGGGGAAAATGTTTCATTTTTATTTTTATTTTAGCACAAGGCCTCAAAATAACAAAATGTGAAAAAAGTAAAAGGGTCCCAAGACTTTCTGAATAAACTGTATACATCTTGGGCTTTTCAATAGCCTTTCATGGTGTATATGCTAAACATTTGCCATTATATTC
Source organism: Rhinoderma darwinii (assembly GCF_050947455.1). NCBI lineage: Eukaryota > Metazoa > Chordata > Amphibia > Anura > Rhinodermatidae > Rhinoderma > Rhinoderma darwinii. The sequence goes on along the minus strand of NC_134693.1, from coordinate 99,650,069 downwards.
TGTAGGCAATGGATACATTAAACAGAAGCCTAATAGTGGAATCCGTCATTCTCATGAACCCAGTTCGCGACATATCGATTTAACGGATACCTTTAAAGTCTATTGTCATGGATGCCACTGTTAGACTAAAATCTCCCGGGGTATACATTATTCGTAGGGTATGATGGATGCCTACGTTTGTTAAAAGTATAGGAATAGATTAAAACCCTTACAAACAGTTAACATCATGGTAAATTAATCAAATATCAGAGCATATTTTTTTTTAACATAATGATGTTTGAAGTTTTAAAGGGAATGTGTTGCTAGAATTTATTTTTTTCAGTTAAACAATTAGGCCTCATGCACACGACCGTAGCCATGTGCACGGCCGTGATTTTCGGGTCGGCCGGCTGTGGACTGTCAGCCGCAGGCAGCCCGCAAATCGCGGGACATGCACATGGCCGCCACCATTGTTTTCAATGAACCCGGACCGCAGAACAGGGCCGTAATAAGACATGCCCGTTCTTTCTTCGGTCCGGGCTCCCGGGCCGTGTAAGGACCGCAAAAACTACGGTCGTGTGCATGGCCCCATAGAAAAGAATGGGGCCGCAATTCTCCCATGGATTTTCGGGGGAATTGCGGCCGAAAAAACACGGTCGTGTGCATGGGGCCTTAGTATTTGAGTGATTACACATTGTTTTAATTTTTTTTATTTTTTCACAAGTCAGGAAATATTATAAATTAGATTCTAATTTATAACATTTCCATGTGCTGGTCACTAGAGGGAGCAGTTCCCAAAATTGCAGCATGGTCACTGTGGTAAAGTAACCTCATTGATTTATGCTTCAAATTGGGGTTTACACACTCTCCTCTAGTGTCCTCACACTATCCCCCTCCCTTCTTCTGGCTAGTGCCAGGAGAAGAAGGGGTTTGAAGGTCTTCAAACCTCCTACACTGTTTGCCGCCATTTTCTGAGCGACTGCACAGTGTAGGAGGATTAGATACAGGGCTCAGCAGGCAGTATCACACGAACATACACAAACATAAAACACACATCACATACATGGACATAAATTACCTGCTCCTGCCGCCTCCGCTGGTCTACGCTCCTTGCGCCTTCGCTTCCTTGAACATATGGCCGGAAGCCGAGGTCCGAAAGTCGTCATCTTACTGTCTGGCAGCGGCTTCCGATCCACATGAAAATGGAGCCGGATTTCGCTCTACGAACGAGCTTCGTTTTGGTCTGTGTGAGAGCGGCGCATGCGCCGTTCCCACACAAACGGCGTATGCTTCTGAGAATGGAACGGCTCCCATTCACATTCTCTATGGGGTTGTATGTGCCGTATTCCATCTCTGTATGTGTCGTTAATCGACACATACAGAGATGGAAAAGAAAATGTCAGCCCCCATAGAGAAGTAATAGCAAGAACACAGTAAAAAGTTTAAAGTCACAACACTAATAAATACAATTTTTGTTTATATTTTATTAAAAGCAATATAATAATTAAAAAAAATCATGACACCTTCCCTTTAAGACTCTGCTGATTCATTGCTTAATATATTTTTTATAGTGGTTGGTGTTCTCTCTTTCTGATCTAGAGCTTCAAATCCTTTGTACAGTCATATCGTTAGAAAGGTTGTCCGCTGTTTTTCTTTATTACTTTATGCATAGAACAGTAAATCATACAGTTTTCTAATATACATGTATGTAAAATTCTGTTCTTATATTGTCTTATATTAGTCTAGTTGCCTCTGTCTGAAAAAAAATAAAAAATAACATAAGCCACAGATTAGTTCATAGTAATGCATCCATAGGTTAACTGAATTCACTAAAGATGGTGCCAGTCATGTGACCCACCACCCACACACCATGTGACTCCTGGCATTCAGGTAACACTGTCCAGGTAGTCTGAATGGCCACCGGTTATAAGTGGTGTACCCCAGGGTTCAGTGCTGGGACCACTATTATTCAACTTATTTATTAATGATATAGAGGATGGGATTAATAGCACTATTTCTATTTTTGCAGAGGGCACCAAGATATGTTGTATAGTTCAGTCTATGGAAGATGTTCATAAATGACAAGCTGATTTGGACACACTAAGGCCCCATGCACACAAACGTGTTTTTGCGTCCGCAATTCCCCCGAAAATCCACGGGAGAATTGCGGACCCATTCATTTCTATGGGTCCATACACACTATCCGTGTTTTCACGGGTCCCCGCATGTCCGCAAATCCGTGCCGCACAAACTCAGGACATGTCTTATTACGGCCCGCAAATTCGATGCGGACATGCCCATAGAAGTCAATGCGCCCGTGGAAAATGCGGGTACACCTCCGTGTGTCAACCGCAGTTTGCGGATTTGCGGAAGTGTTGCTAGGCGACGACCGGGAATGAGTTCTGTCGTCATCCTGTTTTACCTAGGCTTTTTTATTTTATCCGCAGTTTGCGGATTACATACGGATGAACTGCGGATTACATACGGATGAACTGCGGAGGACTTTTCACGGAACACGGTCCTGGAATTTGCGGACCAGAAAAACACTACGGTCATGTGCATGAGGCCTAAGTGTTTGGGCATCCACTTGGCAAATTAAGTTTAATCTAGATAAATGTAAAGTTATGCATCTGGGTACCAACAATCTGCATGCATCGTATGTCCTAGAAGGAGCTACACTGGGAGAGTCACTTGTTGAGAAGGATCTGGTTGTACTTGTAAATCATAAACGAAATAACAGCATGCAATGTCAATCAGCTGTTTCAAAGGCCAGAAAGATATTGTCGTGTATTAAAAGAGGCATGGACAGGGATATAATATTACCACTTTACAAAGCATTAGTGTGGCCTCATCTAGAATATGCATAGTGATCCTGTGTTCACTCCTGAGAAGCCAATATAAATACCAGAGACTTATGATAGATCCTCTGTCCATTGATGAGTAGCCAATAGAAATATCAGAGACTTATTACTGTAATCCTCTATTCACTCTTGAGAAGCCAATAGAAATACCAGAGACTTATCAGAGTGATCCTCTGTTCATTGCTTAGCAGCCAATATAAATACCTGAGCGTTATCATGATGTACAGGAAAAGACCAGAGCCTCTGCAGTAGCATGACAGTATAGCTAAGGAGACTCCTTCTTCCCTTATTAAGCTTATTAAAGGGGTTTTTCAGAATCTTTAAACTACTTTCTATTTCACAACACTTCCAAAAATAATCTAATTTGTAATATACTTACGTTTGGATTTCCTTCTCTAACACCCAATTCCAGCGCCGGTAATGTGATGCGTCTCCAGTCTTGAAATCTTTACTTCCGGCGCTGCCGTACATATCCTTTTTCCGGCCGGCTCAATGTATGGTGATGTCACTGTATACTGAGGGAAGGGGTAGACCGGATCTTCTTCCACCGACGTATCTGAGCATCCGTAGTTTCTACACTAACAGTGCTTACTACTGTATGCCCACTCCTGCGCTATCACAGCACCTGCAGTTAATTTTCTAGCAAGGTCAACGATGTCAACAAAGTGAAGGTTGTAAACAGACGTTTACAGCACAGGAAGAAAAGGATAACTAACAAAAGGTATTTTGGGGGGTTGATTTATGGCTAAAAAAGCATCCGACTATTAATAAAAATGTTTTTTAACCTGTTAATGACCGCCAATATGCCTTTTCACGGCGGCCACTAATGGGCTTTATTTTGATGCATACGCCTTTTCACGGCGCTGCATCAGAATAAATAAACAAACAGAGCAGGGAACCGTTATATCTCCCTGTTCCCAGCTACCGGAGGTAGCTGAGGGCTGGGGGCATACCTGCTCTAACGGGTGAGATCAATATCAGTATCGATCTCATATATTTAACCCCTCAGATGCGGCGCTCAATAGCGATCACCGCATCTGAGTGGTTTTGGAGAGAGGAAGGGAGCTCCCTCTCTCATCGCACCGGCACCCGGCAATAATATCGCCGGATGACGTGTCTTCTATGGCAGCCAGGGGCCTGATAAAGGCCCCCAAGTCTTCCTGTAGTGAATGCCTGCTAGGTCATGCCAGAGGCATGGCCTAGTAGATGCCTGTCCGTTTTAAACGGACAGGCAGTAATACACTGCAATACAGAAGTATTGCAGTGTATTATAAAAGCAATCGGATGATCGCATAGTAAAGTCCCCTATTGGGACTAGTAAAAAAGTAAAAAAAAAGTTTAATAAAGTTAATTAAAAAAAGTGTTTGTTTTTTTTTAAAACCTACTTTTCCCCTTACAAAATGCTTTATTATTAAAAAAACTAAATAAAGTAAAATAGATACACATATTTAGTATCGCCGCGTCCATAACAACCCCAAATATAAAGCTATTACATTATTTAACCCGCTCAGTGAATGCCGTAAAAAATTAAATAAAAAACAATGCAAAAATTGCTGTTTTCTGTGAATCCTGCCATAAAAAAATTTGATAAAAAGTGATCAAAAAGTCGCATCTACTCCAAAATGGTACAATAAAAACTACAAGTAGTCCTGCAAAAAAAAAAGCCCTCATACAGCTGGATCAGCGGAAAAATAAAAACGTTATGGCTCTTCAAATATGGAGACACAAAAACAAATAATTTTGAAAAAAAAAAGTGTTTTTACTGTGTAAAACATAAAAAAATCGATACCAAAAATTTGGTAAGGTTGCAATTGTAACAACCCGCTGAATAAAGTTATTGTGTTATTTATACCACACGGTAAACGTCGTAGATTTAGGATGCAAAAAAGAGTGGCAAAATATCAGGTTTTTTTCTATTCCCCCCAAAAAAAAGTTAATAAAATGTAATCAATAAATTATATGTACCCCAAAATGGTACTATTAAAAAATACAACTTGTCCCTGAAAAAACAAGACCTTATACAGCTATGTTGATGCAAAAATAAAAAAGTTATAGCTCTTGGAATGCGACTATGGAAAAACTTAAAAAATAGCTTGGTCGTTAAGGTTCAAAATAGGCTGGTCATTAAGAGGTTAAACCTCAGAAAATCCCTTTAAGATAGTAAAGCTCTGCATCCTGAGATCAGACATTAACCCTACACATGCCTGCAGCCTTTATTGTTGTTTTTTCTTTATTCAATACATTTTTCTTTCTTTTTTTTTGCGTTTTCAAAGAAAATAAGAGAAGCAACAAGGACCAAAAGGTCCACAAATCTCATAACATATAGAGATCACAACAAACCTTTCCAGAAATGCAAAAAACAAGGTAAAAAACAAAACAAAAGAAAAAGCATTACCTCTGGACATGAAGAGCACATAGCAAAAGTTTAATCTCATTCACAAAAAATATTTAGACTGAATCTAAGCATTCCAGGAATTCAAAGTACGATAATGCATTTTGACATCAGACAATAAAGACATTTCATGATGACATTGACTATTAACCCTGCAGATGATTTCAGAAAGCGAAGGAGAAATAGGAGACTTCCATGATTGTGTGATAGCCATTATAATAGCAATAGGTATGTGGTGTATAGTTACTCTCTTATTGGAGATATATAATCTAGCACAATATCTAAAATTGCTAAAGCAGGATTCTTGGGAATATCTGAAATTTCTGAAATCAAGTTGAATACCTCTGTCCATAAGGAGGTTATGGTACGGCAAGACCACCACATATGTAATGGGGTGCCGGTAAGCCCACAACCCCTCCAACATGTTCTGCATGACCCGTCTGTCTAGAAGGAGTTAAGTACCATCGCAGGTGAATCTTCATCATTAATTCTTTATGGTTCACACATTTAGAATGTTTAGATGGCCACTTAGATGCCTTAAGCCATTGCTCAACCGAAAAGGAAGCTCCCAACTCTCCCTCCCATTTTGCCATATACACTGCTTTACCCTGACCACCAACATTTAGCATGAGATCATAACTACATATGAGACCTTTCGCATGACTTTGCCAATTAAGTAGAAATTTATGATATGTACTGAGAGTGATCGGTGACGACGGATATTTTAGATTCTGAAGTAGATGTCTCATCTGCAAATATTGAAAGAAAAGGCCAGAGGAAATGTTATAAGAACATGTTAGGTTCTCGAATTATTGAATTTTAGCATCTTCGAAAAAATCAGAGATCCCGTGTAGTCCCGCATTAAGCCATGGTTTAGTTGAAATATGTGTAATAAAAATTTCAATGATTTGAATTGGAATTTGGTTTAGGGGAATGTAAATCCAGTTGTGTTTACAGACATACATTTTCCATACCTTTAAGGAATCACACATCGACCGCAGAGGCATAAGGGGTTTCGCAGCGCCAAGATATCCAGCTGCTAAAAAATGGTTCATTAAAAACGTAGGAAAGACAGCATTTTCTATTTGGGATCATAAATTGGAAGCCTGGGAGTTCCAACATGAGTGCATCTGATCTATAATAGCTGCAACATTATAGGCTTTTAAATTCGGGGCCCCGATTCCTCCGTATTTAACCCTGCACTATAAAAGGTGTTTAGCTACTCTCGCTCCTTTATTGTTCCATATAAATTTTAGGAGCAAAGTTTGAAGTTGTGATAATAGTGAGGCGTAGATTAGATACGGTATTGTTCTACAATAATATAGGTATTTAGGCAGTAATAACGTTCCTAACTAAATTGATTCTAGCCATCCAAGATAACTGGAATTTATCTAGCCTGTTACAATCTCGTTTCAGGGTAGAGATGAATTCCAGGTAATTTGTGGTCATAACTTGCGAAGTATGAGGGGTTATCAATATTCCCAGATAAGGCAGACCCTTAGCCAACCAAGTAAAATTTAAGCTGGAAAGGATAGATTTTAATACGTAAGGAACATTAATAGGCATTATCAGGGATTTAGACACATTCAATTTGTAATGTGACATTTCAGAAAATTTTGCTATAATATTAGTAATTTCCGTCAAGGAAGACATTGGAGAAGTACAAATAAGAACCACATAATCTGCATAGAGGACTATTTTATGTTCCTTCCCTCCTACAGTAATTCCAGAAATTCTATGGGACATTCTCATCATCTCTGCAAACGGTTCCATTCAGAGGTAAAAAAATTAGGGGAGAACGGACACCCTTAGAGTGTTCCATTACTGATTGAGAAAGGTTTAGACAAAAACCCAGAGGTATACACTACAGCCGAGGGATTCAAGTAAAGGGAAAGAACTGCATGTTTTATAAAGGAGTGAAAACCAAATTAATCTTGGACTGTTTCTAAAAAGTGCCAATTGACCCTGTCAAATGCTTTTTCGGTATCTAAGGATAGTACAATGGTTGGTTACAAAGAATAGTTTGCTATTAGTTTGCTATTAATAGTTTGGCTCAAGGCAAGTAATCTCCTAGTTTCATCTCTGGCCTGGTGCCCCTTTACAAAACCTACTTGATCCCGGGATAACAAGGAGGACAAACAATCATTAATTCTCAACGCCAAGAATTTAGAAAAGATCTTTATATCACTATTTAGTAAGGAAATGGGAGAGTTAGATGTTTGCCTGGTTTTGGGAAGAGTCACTGTGATTGCCTGAAACATTTCCTGCGGAGGAGCCTGTTTGGTTATTATGCCATTAAATGTATTCTTCATGTAATGGAGAAGGACCTCTGCAAACAATTTATGATATTCGTTGGGGAGTCCATCCGGACCCAGAGATTTATTCTGCATTAGGCCCTTGATGAGCTGTCGTAATTCTAACTCTGTTATAGGGTCATTAAGACTATTTAATTGGGAATACGATAATTGTGGAAGATCAATCCCAGACAAGGATTCCGTAATTAATCTTGGCGAGATATTTGGCAAAAAGGGGTCCTCTTTCAAATTATATAATCGGTTATAATAGTCAGCAAAAGAGTCTACAATCATTTGAGGATCATATACTTTATGTCTGTTTGGAGATGACAAATATGGGATTTTAGATTTTGCAATGTGTTGTTTAATTCCTTTCACCAGAAGCTTACCAGGTCTATTCCCTTGTGCGTAAAAATTCAATTTAAGACGTTTTAAACATTTTGCATATTGGAATAAATTAAAAGGTTAAAGTTTGTCCCTCAAATCTTTAAGCTTTTCTTTTAAAACGTTGGTAGGATTCGCTTCCATCAAAGACTCATTAATACAAATTTCTGATAAGATCAAGTCCATTTATTTAGTTTTCTCCCTCTTTGCTCCAGCAGCAAGTTGGATAAAACGACCCCTTACATAAGTTTTATGGGTACACCATAGTAGTTCCGGGGAGGAGGAGGGTGAGTTTATATCAAAGAATTCTCTTAGCACTACATTTATAGAAGCCTGATTGATAGATAGAAATTTAATACCCATCAGTATCAATAAGGGATTAACTCAAAATTGTTAGAGATCTCTTTTGGACAGAGGCAATAGCCTTTATTGTTTTAATTCATTATATTTCATTGGTTTAGAAGTGGGTGCATACTGTGGATGTTACACATTATATATATTTACTACTCTGGTGCCCATGTTACCTATCTGCAGAGGAATTAAGAAGGAACTATATTATCTGCTACCAGAGGGAGAAGGGGATTGATTCTGTTCAAAGCCCTTACCCCAGAAGCACAGATCAGCAGCAGCACCAAGGAGGACTTAGGGAAGCAAAAATAGATAAGAAAGGTCTTTTTATTTTCTAGAAACACTACAATTTACTTAAAGTCAGCTATTACCAGCATTTCTGAACTTTTGGTATGCAAATTATTCCTGGGATGAACCCTTTAACGCTATGTCTATTCAATGATTTGGAGCTCTGAAACAGCCTCTAAAAATAGATATTAAAAAATGAATCAGCATAGAATTTTAATTTTTTTTTAGATAAAATGGTACTCAAGGGTAAACATTCACTTTCAGAAAAGTTTAAGCGTCAGTATGTAATGGTATGAAGTATTGTACACCTTCCTAAGATATTATTTAATTATGACACACCCAGTACATTAATATAGACAAAACTAGAAATTGTATCATCATAAATAAAATAATCAAATCTTGGACAACAGGTAGCTATTCTTTGTATGTGATTTTACTAAACGGAGGTTGGCAATGTACAATTTTAAATTTCTAATCTGTAGTGATGGCAAAGACTATAATAGACTGATGTAAAAGTCAAGTGTCCTACTTAGTGGTTAATGCATGGTCTTTCAGGGACACAGTTTAGTGTGTGGAGCTATCCGTGGTGCTGAAAAATTCACACTGCATACTGTGTTTTCTGTCCCACTGAGGACCAGCAAAGTGTGATGGAGCAGAAACATGCTGTGATCACAATAGTAAAAATGAGATTACTGAAAGCTGACTATTTATTGGTAGCTATTTGCTGCAATTCAAATGCTTCAGCTTTTCATCTTCTCACATGTTTATTTAATTGCAAGTCATTTAGTGACAACATCTGAGATAACAGTACACTGTAATAACATGCCAGAGGCGAATGTGCTTTCCAGTCTCACTTTAAATAAGAAAAGTTTGTGTATTGTACAAACGGCATAATGTAGATACTGTATAGAGATGAATGTTAAGTGTCTTAATGTAGCACGGCTATGTTATTATTTTCCGATCACCCTGTATTTCAAGGTTAGATTTTGTTTTTGCCTCATTTACAATACTATATTGAGAAATTGCATAACTATCAATTTCTTTATATATACTATACGTATATAGTATTAAAATTGTCCCTTTTAAAAGTGGGAGGGGTATAATAATAAACTAGGGAAATGCTGTGTATGTCACAAAATATCTATAGGACTAGATATAGGTAAAATGTAACTTTCATAGGAAAGACCTGGTTCTGAGTTACTGTGCCGAGATAAAAATAATAAACTAGACTGCATGGTTCACTTATAGTAAAGCACTCTCTTTACTTAAATTCAACTATGGTCTTGGTACTTTGTTGGCCCAAGGATTTTAGTATGTTGCTTGTCCAGTAGTTTATTTTCTTAATAGCGTGTAGGAAATGAGTCAGAGCTGATAGTTTCTGGTATTATAGGACAGTCATTAAAAAGGATAAAAACCATACAGACAAAGAGAAAAAAAATCATATTCACAATGCTAGCTGAGATCAAGTCACACACTTAAAAGGGCTTTCACAGTATCATAAATTATCACCTATCCACAGGATACTGGGACCCACACCAGTGCACAACAGATCCTCCTCACTGCACCCCCAACAGGGAGGAGAATGTAAAATGGAGCGGTCGTCGAGCTTACGCCTGCCGCACCATTCAATGTCAATGACAATGATGGAAAAAGCTGAGCACTGTACTTGGCTGTTTTCGGCATTACCATAGACTTTGGATGGAACGGCAGCGTGCATACTCAACCGCCGCTTTATTCAATGTCCGCGGTGAGGAGGAACGGTGGGGTCCCAGTAATAAGAAAATGATCAGCAATTCTGTGGATAGGGGATAATTTGTGATTTTGGGAAAACAACTTAAAGGGGGCACAAACTTATGTGCAGTCATAAAACTTGCCATAGCCGATAACGGTAGAAGTGGTACAGAGGGGCTAAACAGGTACCATAATCGGTCAAAACCAATGGTCAAACATTAGTATTGCAAACACAGTAAAATCAGGATAAAGAGCTTGGTACAGGGTATATACCACTATATCTGGCAACTAGTTGTCACGGCTTTGGGAAATGTGGACCCACTGGGCCACTCTGCCGTAACGGAGTAGCAGCTGGTCAAGCAAAATGTCAATGACAGTCACTAGGGTGCGAGTACCTGGATAGCTGACTTGTGCTGGATAATCAGAAGCTGACTTGTGCTGGACTATCGGAAGCTGGCTGGTGCCAGAGTATCGGAAGCTGGCCGGTGCCGGACTATCAGAAGCTGGCTTGTGCCGGACTATCGGAAGTTGGCTTGTGATGGATAATCGGACCTGTCTCAGATACAGGACATGAAAACTGTAGTCATCACGAATACTGGACTTGGCATGGACACTGGACACGGATACTGAAGTCGTCACGGACACTGAATTTGGCACAACACAGGACACAGATACTGAAGTAGTCACAGACACTGGACTTGACATGGACACCGGACACGGATACTGAAGTCATCACAGACACTGCACTTGACACGGACACCGGACACTGTCCTTGACACCAAACACGGCTACTGAATACAGGATACAGGATAACACTAGGGAACCTTTGCAGACTAACACAGGGTTAGACACAACATTGCTCAGGCAATAAGGAAGGGAGTAGAGTTACTTTAAAAGTCCAGGGTGTGCTGGGATTGGTTAGGAGCAATATTCCTGGTGCACGTGCTGGCCCTTTAGGAACGGAGACGAGCACGCCCGTGCACCCTATGCGCACAGGGCGGTAGAGTGAACAGAGCATGCCGGAATCCCAGAGCATGAAGATGCCGGCGCATAGGACAAGGAGGCTGGCGGCCGTTGGGATGAGTGAGCCCCACGGCTGCCAGAGCTACACTAGTTAAGAAACGTGCTGGGTGAGCTGGAAAAAAGAGTCTGCAAGGGCGCTGCTGCACACGGATGAGACCGAAGTGACAACTTCGGAATGATGATGATAAATCAATGATAGAATGATGATAATTGAATAAATTTATTGGTATTATGACTACGCGTTTCAATGCCGTACCGGCATCTTCATCAGGTCATGAAAGAGAGCACAAAAATCACTGTTTAAATAGAATCTTAAAGTTCGAAAAAACCCGCCAATGTGAACGAGGGCAGGGCGTTCTAATGACGTCAGAGTTCAAAGGTTAAAACATGACAGATGAACAACACATAATAAACATAATCAAAATGATAAAAAAAGAAAGATAAAATCCATATACTGGGAAACGATATAAGAACAATGAAACTAGTGGCACAGAATGAATCGCAAGGAATGCAGAACTAAATGAGGGGCTGTCCGTGAAATAAACGGATAAAAATAGGTGCTGGTGTAAATGCAAGATATAAAACAATTATAAACAGTATAAGAATATAATAAAATATGTAAAATATATAAATGGTCAGCATATTGGCACAATAATCAGGAATGTCAGAGAGACAAATAAAAATTTATCCTTATAAACTCTAAAGAACGGAGTCGGCAAAAGCCGGTAAAACATAAATAACGGCTCAACGAATTTAGAAGAAAGAGATGTCATATGTATAAATTTAGAATGCAAAAACATAAATGTGAGCATTACTGAGAGAATAAGAGTAACAATAATGTATATGAATAATGTATATGAAATTGGTGAACAAATGAATCTGGTATGGTATAATGATACGCTATAAAGCCGATATTCAAGTCGGCAGCCGGTAAATGGTAATAAGTAAAGAACGAAATAATAAAGATGAAAAATGATGAAGAGACAAGAGGCTAAATGATGAAATGTACAATTGTAAAGGACGGTAAGTGGTAATTAACAGTATGTACTATTAATACTAATGGTGGCCAAGGACATATGTCATGAATATATTCCAAAGAAAACATGAATGTGCCTATAACGGAAAAAACACTGATGATGCGAGAGAAACTTAAAATAAGCAAAGTTGAAGATAAAACACTAATGATACATAACACAAAATACAAAATTGCACAAATATATTAAACCAACAATACGGGTCAGAAAACAGTATAGCCATGATATAATATAATGTAATGTCATATAATGAACTGAAACATAAATCAATAAATGAAAAGAATAAGAATATACTGTATTAGTAATTGAGACATTTATTAATCCAAAGTGGACTCAGAGACATCATTGAAGCCATCAGGTTGGAGAGTTTTCATTTTAAAAATCCAGTAGTTTTCACGTTGTTTAAGTTTGCTGAATCGATTAGTGATATTGAGCGGAATTTGTTCTATAGGTGTAATGAGCAAACTACTAAACTGACTATTATGTGTAGTGGAGAAGTGTCGAGAGACACTATGTTTTAAAAAACCAGTATTTATGTTGAATCTATGGTTGTTGATCCTGGTCCGCAAGCATTGCGTAGTACGGCCAATGTATTGGAGATGACACGGACATTCCAACAAATATATAACGAAAGAGCTTCCACAGTTCAGAAAGCTATTGATCTTAAAAGATTCTTTAGTCGTTGTGGATGTGTAAGTGGAGGCCTTGTGAGTGATATTGGTGCAGCACATACATCGCTGTCGGCCACATTTGTAAGAGCCTAAAATTCTAGGAAGCAAAATGGAAACAGGTACCATGGGATTTTTCAGTTTGCTAGGTGCTAAAATATTTTTAAGAGATTTTGATCGTCGATAGGTAATGGTGGGTCTATCCGGTAATTCAGTTTTTAAAAAAGGATCATTTCTCAAAATGTGCCAATGTTTATCAAAGACCTCTCGGATTTTTTTGTTTCCACTATTAAAAGTTGTAATAAAATTATTGCTAAATTTCTGTTTATTATCAATTGCTCTATCTTGCTTAATGCACGAAACTTGTGATAATAGAGAAGCTTTCTGACGTGCCCCTTTGATCAAGTGCAATTTTGTATTTTGTGTTATGTATCATTAGTGTTTTATCTTCAACTTTGCTTATTTTAAGTTTCTCTCGCATCATCAGTGTTTTTTCCGTTATAGGCACATTCATGTTTTCTTTGGAATATATTCATGACATATGTCCTTGGCCACCATTAGTATTAATAGTACATACTGTTAATTACCACTTACCGTCCTTTACAATTGTACATTTCATCATTTAGCCTCTTGTCTCTTCATCATTTTTCATCTTTATTATTTCGTTCTTTACTTATTACCATTTACCGGCTGCCGACTTGAATATCGGCTTTATAGCGTATCATTATACCATACCAGATTCATTTGTTCACCAATTTCATATACATTATTCATATACATTATTGTTACTCTTATTCTCTCAGTAATGCTCACATTTATGTTTTTGCATTCTAAATTTATACATATGACATCTCTTTCTTCTAAATTCGTTGAGCCGTTATTTATGTTTTACCGGCTTTTGCCGACTCCGTTCTTTAGAGTGTATAAGGATAAATTTTTATTTGTCTCTCTGACATTCCTGATTATTGTGCCAATATGCTGACCATTTATATATTTTACATATTTTATTATATTCTTATACTGTTTATAATTGTTTTATATCTTGCATTTACACCAGCACCTATTTTTATCCGTTTATTTCACGGACAGCCCCTCATTTAGTTCTGCATTCCTTGCAATTCATTCTGTGCCACTAGTTTCATTGTTCTTATATCGTTTCCCAGTATATGGATTTTATCTTTCTTTTTTTATCATTTTGATTATGTTTATTATGTGTTGTTCATCTGTCATGTTTTAACCTTTGAACTCTGACGTCATTAGAACGCCCTGCCCTCGTTCACATTGGCGGGTTTTTTCGAACTTTAAGATTCTATTTAAACAGTGATTTTTGTGCTCTCTTTCATGACCTGATGAAGATGCCGGTACGGCATTGAAACGCGTAGTCATAATACCAATAAATTTATTCAATTATCATCATTCTATCATTGATTTATCATCATCATTCCGAAGTTGTCACTTCGGTCTCATCCGTGTGCAGCAGCGCCCTTGCAGACTCTTTTTTCCAGCTCACCCAGCATAGCATCTGCGGTCGTTCATCTTGAATCACCGGCCTCGAGTCCCGGCAGCAGCAGCACCTTTCTCTCCATCGCTTATTTTTCATTGCTTCAAGGTAAGCATCACTCTTCTCAATTATCCATTCTTACTTGGGTAACCTGCACCATGTGGCGCTGTGTTTCGTTTTCTCTCACTAGTTAAGAAACGAAATGCATTAAAATTGTGTGACTTCTAGTGTGACTGGCAAAGGGACTGTGTGTAGTATGCATGTACTGTTCTGCGTCCCAGCCAGACTCGCCACGGAAGCCAAGTGGCAGTGGCTGCTGGGACAAAAAAATGTCACTTGAGCATTGCAAAGAAAGTAAAACCATATATTTGTTGCTGTGAAGCAGCAGCACTAAAGGATATCTATATTATCCTTAATAGTGTACCTACTCATTTCGTGATATACAACTTCAGATGTCGGGGAGTTGCTAGTTATGCACTTCCCAGAATTATCTTTTTAGTGGATACTACTGTTTCTTATATTCCTTCCATCTCAAGTTTGGATGGTATAATTGTAACTGAAAATATTCCTCAATATTGGTTAAGTAGCAAAAAAATAATATACTAGTATACATGGAATCGAACTCTGTAAACTTTCTCGGTCATATTTCAGAAGCAGGTGGGTTCAAGTTATATCCCATTTATATTCTGTAATGACATTTCCCTAACAAGAGCATATTTTTTCAATTAACTGCTTTGAGAAATCTGTCATATGTTGGATACATGTTATTTAATACAATATTATTTGGCAATGCATTCATGCTCGTACAGTAAGCTAGAGTGAATTTGGGTCAAACAAGGCTAATGCTGTATTGAGGTGTTATGTATTTAAAGAGGCAAGAAGCCCTGGCAAGATTTAAGAGAGTCTGACAGATTTCACACAATGGAGATGGGATAGATACCAACTACAGAAGCCTTGCTTGCCCTTCTGATCACAGCATTCACATTAAATCTTCATAAGCAAGCTATAGTACATGAGCCTTGAGGAGAAGACCCCGAAGATTTGCAATTAGCACATTACGCTATCCTCAGTGCAATAAAATTCCACTATAGGTCCGTTAAAAATGTCGGCAGTTCCTGATTGTTAAAGCAACTACGTACCATGTACAATTTATGTTGGTATCTATGTGGCAGTGGGGCCTTTGGGACCCCTAAGTCAACAGGGCCTAGGTGCAACTGCTACTTCTGCACCCCTATAGCTATGCCGCTGTCTACAAGAGAAATTATCTGGTTGTAGTCAGACCCAGGAGACATCTTCACTATACTTAATCAGGGACTGTGCTACATACTGGAAGAGACTAGTGAAATATTCACAGTGCCCAATGTTATTAGAATGAATTAAGGCCCTACAGTGAGTCTGCCCATATTGAAGAAATTAACTTAAAAGGGGTATTCCAGGCTTATGTAAAACACAGAAAAGTACCAACTGTATATGTGTGTGAATGGTCACTAGCTGATGCTACCATAGCTCAAATGTAGTTATTTTTCATTTTCATTATGTTTCCCAGCTCTGTGCAGCACTGTTGTTTTAATTCTACTAGGAATTGCTGTGGACAGAATTCCGAATTAACTCCTTAATGACCGCCCACCGTCTTTTGACGGAAGGCGGTGCAGGTGCTTAGTCTACAGCGACGTCTTTTGGCGTCGCTGTAGAAGAGGCTGATAGGCGCTCGTGTGAGCACTCATCCTCTAAGCAGGAGCTGTAACTAACAGCTCCTGATCTCATAGCAGCCTGCTGAATACAGCTGGGGTCGGAAAACATTGTTTAACCCTTTGATCGCCGCGGTCCGTGACCACGGCAGGATTAAAGGTAACTCCCCGCTTTGATCTCATCATCAGAAACCCGGTGACGTGATCAAACACCGGAGAATCCCTCTGCAGTAAGCCTTGGGGACCTACAAAGGACCACAGGGCTGTCTGTTTAGTAAGCCTGCTGTTCAAGCACACTATTTTCTGCCCTAACAGCAGCCTGTGTCAAAGTGACACAGGGTAATGTATTAGCATACAAGAGTATGCTAATACATTACAAGTAAGAAATAAAGTTATAAATAAAGTTATCCCTTAATGGAATTTAAAAAAAATAAATAAGAATAATAAAAAAGTCCCAAAAAAAGTCATTCATTTACATAAAATACATTTTATTGCCCCTACACTAAATAAAAACAAAAAACCTACACGTATTAGGTATCTAAACGACCATAATAATCTGAAGAACTAATATAACAGGTTATTTAGCGTGAAACGTGAACGGGATAAAAAATAAACAAGAAAAACTATGCCGAGAATCACTTTTTCTTATATTCATGCCGTAAAAATAATTTTTTTCTACCTCCAAACTATTACAAAAAATAATACAATTTCTCCCGCATAAAACAAGGCCTCATACGGCCACGTCAATGAAAAAATAAAAAAGTTATGGCTGCTGAAATGCAGAGAGGTAAAAACTGAAAAATGTAGCTGGTCATTAAGACCTTTTCAGGCCCGGTCATTAACCCCTTCCCGACATTTGACATATGGCTACGTCATAGCCAGGTAGGGGAAGTATGGAACGGGCTCATGGAGTGAACCCGATCCATATGATGCAGTGTTACAGCCGACACTTCACAGTAATGAGCAGGATCGCGCTCGAGCGTGATCCCGCTCCTTTCTCTCGTAAAATGGGCCTTATAGAGGCATTTCAGCTACAGACAGTACATTAGTAAGTGATAAGTCTTACTGCAGTTACATTATTTGCACATCATTTTTAAAGAATGGCAAACTTTAAATGAAGGGAAAAGGTTGTTTAAAAATGCTAATCCTATTACAAAAGGAAAGAAAAAGATGTCAGGTTCAAAAGGACTGTACATAGATGTTTTAGTTTTGGTTGTAAAAATAAAAGTGTGGATGTGCCCATGTTTATAAGTGTCTGCATCAATTCCCAATAATTATATTAAAAAATAAATAAATACAGTAAAGTAAAGCAGCTTTGACATTGATGGTTTAGTGTCTTTTAAAACAAGAGAAAACATAAAGGGGGGAAGGATATAGCAGAAAGCAAGGAGGATCCCTACTCATGATGGTTGGTTTATACCATCACATACCGTATCCAGAGTTTTTTTTTATCTGGAGTCCCCTTGTTGGAGAGTATGGTGGCACGAAACATGGCTATGTGTTCATTGACTGCATGTTTGCTTATCAAATAGGAAAAGGGAATGTGGCCAATTTGAGCTGGGCACCCTCCCTTCTCTTGTGCCCTATAGCAGTTGCATGATGTGTATGCTGTTTTATTAAATGGATGTCTTACCACTAGTAAAAAGATGTAATACAAAATCATTTGCAGGTTGTATGCAGTGGCGTGGCTATAGGAGTCGTAGCGGTCGCAGTTGCTACCGGGCCCCTAAGCCTAGGGGGGCCACGGGCCCCGCTGAAATACAGCATGCTTCCTAAATAAATCTTCTGTGCCGTGAAGCCGGCACTTCCTGGTTACGGTCACATGGTACACTTAGTGTACCATGTGACCATGTTGTTACGTGATACGTCTTCCAGACAGTGCACTGGAAGAGTCGGTGCGGAGGACTCCAGGTAAGCTGCAGTCTGTAATATAATGTATTGTGTTGTGTTGTAATGTATTGTAATGTAATGTATTGTGTTGTGATGCCTTGTAATGTATTGTGTTGTATTGTGCTGTTTGCAGTGGAGAGTGGGGGCCCGTTAAATTACAGCCCCCCCTCCTCTCCACCGCAAACTGTACAATACAACACAATACAGTATAGTAACACATGACTGTATGAGAGCGGGGCTGCGGCTGTGTAATACAGTCACTGCCCCTCTCCTGAGTCCTGACATGTGCGCTCCGTCTTGATGATTCGATGCGGCCGGCGCTGCACTAATGATCTGCGGCACTGAAGACAGAACATGGCGGGTGCACTACAAAACACCCCCATGTTCTGTTTTCAGTGCCTAAACCGTCGCTCATTAGTGCAGCGCCGTCCGCATCACCTCATGCTGACCGCGCGCACACTTCCTGTCAGGAGCGGGACAATGGTTGTATTACACAGCCGCAGCCCCGCTCTATAACGGCGGAGATCAGGGAAACCTCTCATCTCCGCCGCTATTCTCCTGAATGCTGCGATCAAAGCGGACTGCAGCATTCAGGGGAAAATTAGAAGGGGGGATGCCCCTGGATCGCATCACAGGAGTCCCTGTGACGCGATTGAAGGACGTACCATATATGGGCAGACAGTCCGGGGTCCATTGAAGGACCCCAGGGCTGTCTTACCATATTTCCTGTTGCTAGGGCATACTTAGGTATGTCCTAACAACTGCCTGTGTACTATCAGTACACAGGCTAATGTACTGGCATATAGATATATGCCAGTACATTAAAGTTTAAAAATACGGTAAAAACAAAGTAATGTTAAATAGAAAAAAATACACATACACCTTTTTTACAATAAACATTAAAATAAGTCTCAATACATAAAATATACACATAATCGGTATTGGCGCGGCCGTAATAACCTGCACGACAATTTTTTTGCATCAATCATGATGTGTACGCTGTAAAAAAATAAAATAAAAACTGCTTTCTATCACTTATTGTGGGGTACGAGGTGCGATGATGAATTTAACCTCCATGTGCCTCACATTAATAGTAATTAACCCCATCATGTACCTCACAAATTAACCCATTATGACTTAGAAACATGATGGGGTTAATTACTATTAATGTGAGGCACATTTAAAATTCATCACACCTCGTGCCTTACATTAGAAAACGAAAGAATTTTAGTTTTTTTATTACTGTTGGCAAAGTATTGTTTTGGTATCGAAACCGCAATACTAAACGAAGTATCGGTATCGAAGTCCAAATTTTGGTATCGTGACATACCTACACCGTGGGTCGCGTCCATCTGGGGGTTCGTGTGAAGACCTGCGGGGGGTCGCGAATCACTCACCGAGGTCCCGGTTCCATTCAATCCTGGAGCAAGGAGCTGACATCTCCTTGATACAGCATTCACTGTGCCCTGAGCAGCTCGACGCAGGCAGGCGGGATGTAGCGACATCATCGCGCTTGCCTGCGCTGAGTCACTCATAGCACACACCGGAGGAGGCGAAGGAACCTCCACCCGACGTGGGAACAGGGATAGGTAAGTAATTATACTATTTTTCTATTATGCACATATGGGGGCATTATACTGTATGGGGGCTGATATTGCTTGGGGGGCATTATACTGCATGGGGGCTGATATGGCAAGGGGGCTGATAAGATGGGGGGCATTATACTGCATGGGGGCTGATATGGGGGAATTATACTGTATGGGGAGCTGATATGGGGAGCATTATACGGTATGGGGCTGTTATGGGGGCATTATACGCTATGGGGCATTATACTGTGTGGGGGCAGCTATGGGAGCATTATACTGTGTGGGGGCATTATACTATGGGGGCTGTTGGGCAAGGCGTCTGGGCATAGGCGCGCTCAGGGGTCTGATGATGATGGTGGTGTTGGGGAGTGGTAGGGGGGCCCAAGCTGAATTCTTGCACCCGGGCCCATGAGCCTTTAGCTACGCCCCTGGTTGTATGTAACCAATAGTTGCAGTAAGATTTGATTGAAGATCTTGCATTGCAGACCCTGTCTTTCAATTTGCAAGCAAATGTTTTCAACAAGGGTTTTCCACCTATAGAAGTGACAACAGACAGTCGGGTAGTGGGGGTTTGCTCAACGGCTGACATTGATTTCTAGGATGAAGTGGTCACAGAAGGCCATGGCTCCTTCAGACTTATTTTCTACACAGACTTATTTTCACCAACCTCGTCCAGGTGCTGTGCAGGTGCTGAGATTTAGCTCTATTCACTTGAATGAGAGGTAAGTAATGCTGTGCTAAGCAAAGTACATCATTGGTGGACGTCAGACCCCCACTATCCAGAAAGTAATGGCGTACTATAGAGATATGCCATCACTTCCTAGGATGGGAAAAATCTCTTTATCATACTACTGTACATAAAATATAATGGGCTGGGTCCGTGGCATAGGGAGGGAAGGAGGCTACTCAATAGCATGGTAAATATGTGCTGTGATGTCACTGTTTGGTATATAATGAGGGGTACTTATGTTATTTGGTGTTGTGAGCTCTTCACAATGCTTGAATTTACAGGTGGGCTTACTTCACTAAAGCATCCAAAAATATTTTCTTGCAATAAATATGTTGGTTTTCATTAGATTTGTTTTCCCTATAACTGAAAATGGCAAATGACATATAAAATATTTAATCTTTAACTTAGATCTTTAATTTCATGATGTTAATTTCATACATTTAAAAATGAATAGAAACCACAACTGTCAACTCTGCTGCGGATTTGTTGTTGAATATCATAACACTCTTTGCAATGCAGATTTGTTGCAGATTTACGGTGAAAAAGTTTGCAACGCATGGAATCTATAAGACAACGCCCCATACCTGTCATAAATATATGAACATTTTTGGCCAAAGTGAGAGGTGTAATGTTTTAAAGGATACAACACTACAACTGGCCAGCTGCTCCATCATATAGTCACTGTCAGTATTTGGGAAAAAGGGCTCAATCCTTATTTTCTGATCTGTACAAATTATTGTTGCACATAGAGTGACGTGTTATCCCCAATATGGTAAAAGGGAGGCCGTAGAAATGTCCTGATCTTTGCGCATGGCCCGCAAATGCGGGTGGCTGTCCAGGGCCATCAGCGGCCAGCCATGCCCGTAATCATGCACCATGATTACGGGCACGTTTGTGTGCATGGGGCCTTAAACTGTCGAAACAGAGGCCTCTGATATTATTCAACCCTTTCAGGACGAAGCCATTTTTTGTGTTTTTGTGTTTTTGTCTTTCACTCCTCGCTTTCCAAGAGCCATAATTTTTACATTTTTACACCAATGGAGCGGTGTGAGGGCTTATTTTTTTGTGGGAGGAGTTGAACTTTCTATTGGCACTATTTAAAGTATCATATAATGTACTGGGAAACTGAAAACCAATTCTTTGTGGGGTGGAATTGGAGAAAACTGTGATTTCTCCATTGTTTTTTAGGTTTAGTTTTTACGCCTTTCATCCTGCGGTAAAATCAACTTAACTTTATTCTTTGGCTCAATATGATTACGGCGATACCTAATTTATATAGTTTTTTTTAATATATTTTACTCCTCCGGTGGGCCCAGGCAGCGAACTGCTTTTATCCGGCTTCGGAGCAGAGAGACATTGTCTCACTGCCCGCTGCTTACTCGTGTAGGCAGAGCCGGCGTTAGGGCCCCCTGCCGACTATAGCAGCCATGATATGTGCCGGGCAGCACAGCCCCCCTCATGCCCGGTGGCGTCGCTAGCACCAGAGGGGGCCCTGGTGCTAGCGACTGCCACATTCTCTTGTATCTGCGCCTTCAGGACGCAGATACAATTGAATAGTATAGGCTGCAGGCCATGTTAGGTCTGCAGCCTATAAGACGCTGGGACGGAGTCCATGTGCAGGACGGCGTGATGACGTCATTGCATCACGCTGGCCTACGCCATCTGATACGGTGGAGCACACTGTCGTAGTGGGAACGGGGCTATGTAAATACAATTTTTATGGGGGGGGGCTGGTTTGTGGTGCTATATACAAGGGGGTGTGTGGCACTATCTACTTGGGGGGCTGTGTGGTGCTATATACAAGGGGGGTATGGCACTATCTACTAGGGGAGACTATGTGGCTCTATATACAAAGGGGGTGTGGCAATATCTACTGGGGGGCTGTGTGGCACTATCTAGTATGGGGGGCTGTGTGGCACTATGTACTAGGGGGGCTGTGTGGCACTATCTACTGGGGGGCTGTGTGGCGCTATCTACTAGGGGGCTATGTGGCACTATACAGGGGGTAGGGCTGTGTGGCACTATCTACTAGGGGGGTGTGGCACTGTACGAGGGGACTGTGTGGCACTATCTACTAGAGGGGGGCTGGGTGTGGCACTATCTACAGGATGCTGTGTGTGGCATTATTATCATTGTGGGGCCTAAAGGGGGTACTATTATACTGTGTGGCACCGAGGGGGCATTATTTCCATCTGGGGCACTATAAATAGGGAGGTTTTTGTAGTGGGTGGGGAGGTGCTAGTAAAGCGAGAAGCCAAAGATCTTTGTATTTCAAATTCTACAGAGGTGATTCGTAGTCGGGAGAAGGTGTCAGGGCAATCTGGGCTGGATGAAGAAAAGAAAAAGTTAACGACTCCAATCTGAAAAGACGTCACTGGTAAGTCACTAGATTTCACTCTATTGTATTAAAGGAGTATTCCCATCTTAGACATTTATGGCACATCCACAGGAAATGCCAAAAATGGCTGATAGATGTAGGTCCCAGCTGTGGGACCGGTACCTATATCTAGAACTGACCACAGAATCCAGGCAGAGACCAGTGGAGAGATGGTCACGCGTGCACGGGTCTCGCTGAGCTTCGCTGTTTTCGTAAGCTCCATAGAACTGATTGGTGGTTATGGAAACAGCATAGCATGCATGCTACGCTGCTTTCGTAACTGCTATTTACTACTATGGGAGTTACGGAAACAGCGTAGCTCAGCGGGCTGTGTTGTTTTCATAACTCCCGACCATAAAGTCAGGAAGCGGCCACGAGTCAGTGATAGCAGACAAAAGTAGAACGGGGTTTAGGAGCCCCCGTTCCAGAGATAGGTGCGCGTTCCAGAAGTGGGACCCGCATCTATCTTACATTTCTGACACATTCTGTGGATATGCCATAAATGGCCCTCGTTGGAAATTCCCTTTAAGAGTGGTCACATTATTTCTATATAGTTGACAGGTGGGCACCAAGACTTATTTTCTCTGGTGGACCCAAGGTACTCCTATCCGACACTGCCTTCAGAGGTCTTCTAGAGTCGATGCATCAAAGTTGACCTACACAGTGTTAGTCAGGTGGTTTTAATGTTATGGCTGATAAGTTTATGTACCACAAAATTTTATATTTAAAACTCCACATACAGCTACGTTGACGAAAAAATGTAAAAGTTCTTGTGTTTTCAGAATATGGAGATTTTCGGAATCACTGCATTCTTAATGCCCAAAATAGCGGCTTCCTTAAAGGGTTAAATTGTCTTCTTAGATGTATGTATAATGCAATAAGATAACATAAATGTTAAGAATAAACTATTTACTCTCTTTATAAGACCGTTTTCCCACTGCGTTTGCAACGTCCATCAGAGGTATATGCCGGGAGAATTTCCCGACATATTCCTCCAAAAGCTGCCTCTGGCAAACATCCATAGGCACTTATGCTAAAAAAAAAGTATACCGCCCTATATAAGTTTTTTTACTGTATGTCTTTGTATGGTATAGCGCAGTCAACTGCACTATTACTTACGTTGAACAAAAAGTATGCCCACGAATACCAGCCCAATCAAGACTAAAATGGACACTATTTTGCCATCCATCGGGGGAAAGAGGTCCTATGTATACGTTTGATGTATGCCCTGTGGAAACAGCTTTGATATACTGAATATAGTGAATCACTGACTATATTTACGTTTTAATTTATCTCACTTACATTTTACATTTCCAGTGGCAGAAAAATAAAAGAACATTTTTTTTATATAGCAAACAAAAGAAAAATATGCATTTTGGACCCAAAATATGCAGTGAGTCATAAAATAAATATTGCTGCCAGGAAAAATACAGTCATGGGTAAAAAAATTTAATATGGAAATGTGGATTCATTTAATAGCTTAGTGTATTAACCAGTGTACGATCGTTAATGTTCCCGACTGTATACAGTATAGTAGATTTAATTATAATTAAGTTATGAAGAGACTGAAATGCAGGAATGGATCAGGGATGTGAAAAAGTGGAGGAAAAGGCAGAGCGGAGACATATGAAAGGTAGTGGTTACAAACAGCATGCCTTACATTCCCTCTTGTGGAGAAGCAGCTGTGACTGATCTGAACATTGAGGTCAATGGTAGGAGATCCAGGAAATATAGAACCTTGAAATGACGGTGTGTTTGATTACCCAGTATGACACAAAAATGTATCTGCGAGCAGGGATACAATAATGTGATTTTTTTTCCCCAAAGCTTTCCATCTGCAGCTAGACTTGCAAACAGCCAGAACTTTTTGGGCTTTGACTATTGGAATTTAGTGTCAACCAGACATTGTCAAGTATCAAACAATGACATTCAAAGGACTAATCGATGCCACTCCTTCTTGAGCAGTATACTTGAAATATCCCATGAAGATCCTATCCCTTCATCTGTAATCAGTTGTTAAAAGTAAAAGTTTAAATGGGTTTGTTCAGGATTAGAAAAACATTGCTGCTTTCTTCCAAAAACAGTGGCACATCTGTCCATTGGTTGTGTCTGCTATTGCTGCTCAACTAGTTAATGGGTCTGATCTATAACACCACACACAACCTGTGGAGATTTGTGGTGCTGTTTTTGGACAACCGCAGCCATATTTTTCAAATATAAGTAAATTGGGATACGGAATCCACTGCTGATACACACAGTCCACTCCATGTTCAGTGACAGAAAAACATATGACTTACAGTATGTAATCAATACAACATGTTACATGATTGTAATTATTTTCCTGTGCAATGACACCTACTACGCAAATTATGTTTTTACTTCTGTATCTGTCAATCAAATTACATCACTTCCGGTGAGTCGCCACAGAGTCAAGTCTACTAACAAGCCTAACTGTTGAGGTCACTGACAGTAATTTACATAGAGGCCTAGAAGAGAACACAGCAGGAAGTCTCCCCCATAAAGCCAGGAACATTTAAGGCTTCCAGACATGGGATAAATTGGGAGGATACATGCTTGAACAAGGTGATGGAATGTAGTTCAGAAGAAAAAAATGTGGCAATGTGCATAGAATTGGGATTTTTGTTATATTAATAAAGGGGATTATTTGTGGGGAAATGAGGCTTTATGTTGCTTATCATTTTCTCACTAAAGTTAAAAGAAAATTATTGAGTCATTTATGACATCATGATATTATATTATCTTGGTTTACTCTATGGGTAACAGATACTGGATAACTACCACTAGAAACAACCAATATAGTGCACAAAGAGTTAATCCCCTACACACCGTAAGTTTCAATGTTCACTGCTGACTGTTATTCTTCCTTTTCAATCATGAACCCGGTAGATCGTCTTTCTACCAAAATAGGAGTGTTTGAAACTATGTTACAGTGAATAGCATTGTTGGAAGACAGACACATGTTTTTATGATAGTCATAGGATGATAAGTGAACAATGCTTCATCTATGGCTGCAACATTTTAGGTTCTGTTTAATAACCTGATCTGTCAATCACGATGAGCAGGGCGAGAGAGCCGAGAGGAGTCATCCATTGGAAACATTTGGCCGCGCGCTGGCGAATTATGCAGCGGTTACTTATCTTAGGGCTCAATGTCCCTGTCTTTAATTCATGCTGTCCTCAGAAAGGACAACATGAACGTAGTGACAGGTTCTCTTTAACTCAGCCACAATGATGACACTCAAGAAAACAGATGTAGAAAGCAGGAGAAAGCACTGGGTAATCTTTGCTTAGGTCTTTAAACCGGCCAAAGATTCTACATTAATCATTGCTTTGTAAAGATGATCAAACTTTTGTTCCACTGAGTCAACTGCTTAGGAATGAGTAATAAGCAGAGCTTATTGTTGCCTTTTTTTGAATAAATTTCATATTCTTTCATATTTCTTTGTTGGAATCAGGGGGAATTGGCATCCGTCCTATAATGCAGTCTTCTTAAAAAGTAGAAACTAGAGAACACTCTCACAGCATTAGAAGTAGTGTATTCAATATTAAACACATGATACATCTTGGCTTTGTCAGTGCTTTGTTAGGTTGACAGAATGACAGAAATACTTAACTGTAATATATACCTTCAACAACATTTTAGATGAATATAAACCTAAAATTAAAAAAACGCAACCAACAATTATTGGCTTAATTTTTTTTTACACAAGACTGTCATATTAGTGTTCAGCTAAATTCACTAACTCCTCTGTCTGATTACCTTTCATCAAGTGTCTAACTATATAAAATGTTTGTGTTTTTAGAATTTAGTGATTTACATCCATATGCACATGGGACAAGAAAATACATTTTACAATTATATATTAAATAGTAAAACATTGGCTAAAATTAACACCAAAACGGAATTGGGTTATTAATGACATTGGACAATAAACTTGGACAACCAAGGCCAGGCAGCTGCTGCAAAGGCAAATAAAACCATAAAAGGGGGCCATCAACTACATTTAGAGGGAAATCAGCATAGATGGGGTTTCTTAAAAGCAGTAAGACTATGGAACTCTCCGCCAGTGGAAGTTGTTATAGGATGACGGTCCTGAAAATCATAACATTATAAATTATTGATTCAGGGACTTATTCTGGGGATGGAATTGTTTTCCATTCAGATGAGTACAAATGGCTTCTTTCTTATAGAGGTTGTTTTGCTTTCCTCTGGATCAGCACTACAGGATAACAGATTGAACTAGATTGACTTATGTATATGTATTCAGAATGCTATTAAGAATGTGATTCAATGTTTTTCTACCATAATGACAATTCCTAATTAGTTTGATTTTTATTGAAAACATTGTTAATAAAATTGGTCATAGAATTATTATTTCATAAACAGAGCAACCGTCCATTCTTTAGTATATATAGGTGATACTTAACTGTTATTTTGTTTCCTTAGTTCTTACTGCTTGGCTGCTTTTCTGCTCAGATTAGATCTCATCTGTAATCTGTGTCAACAGTTTAGCTACTGTGCTAACAGGGAGTCTGATGTAGTCTATAATCCACCTCCTGTCTCATCATTGGTCCAGGCTGCTGCTCCCTCCCCAATGCAGCTCTGCCTCTCCAGATTAGCTTTTGTGTATGAACACAAGTCTATCCCAAGCTCACCAGGCAATCAGTGCAAAGAGTGGGGATTTCCAGTATGACAAGGGTAGAATAAAGCAAATACTACTAAACCACCAGTAAAGAAGAGATGAACATTGGGTAATTTTTATTTTATTTTATAGCATACGGAGGCTAGACTAATGAGTCTTAGTAAGAGGGTTCCTGGAGAGTTGCTTTAAATTGCCCGGATACCTATGAGGTGAAAAGGTAGTTCATATCTGTGTTAATTTAGTTCTTTATTGGCAGAGATCTGCTGAAAATAAAATGGCATGTTAAAAACACTGTGGAAAATATTAGCAGCCAGGGCAAAGACTTAAAAGGCCCCCAATTATTTACTTTTTATATTTTAAAGCAGAAACATTACATGTAAGCGAGCAACACAGCAAAATAAATTCAGTCTGAACCAATTAACTTTGTAATTGCATAAGCTCTGACACTATGAGAGGCTATCATTAGCTAAAACTGATATTTGTTAACAGCATAATATCATAGTCTAAAAATCTAAAATTTGTGTAAGAAAAGTTGAATTTTAATAATTACATTGATTAAAAATTATACATTTAAAAGTCTGTATAGATAACAACATATTATAACCTATATAAATATATTTCCTACTAGTTCATTATACTCAAGATACCACAATATTCACATATTAAACCAAAAAAGGAAATCTTGAAATCATACAATTATATTCGTCAAAATACAATTTTATTAAACAATTTTTACAATTTATTATACATTAGTACAAAGTACAAAAAATAACCCCCCTCCCAAGTATATAATATAGACATTTAAAAATATATTAAAAGAAAGCCAGGTGATTCCTGATATAATATCGTAGGTCATAAGTCGTAATGAATCCTCACAAAATATATCTACACCCCTCAGGTAGAGTTCAAATTAAATACCATGTGTGTTACTATGTACACACGATCAATCAGAGCAATGCTATGTGTGTTACTGTGTACATAAAATACCAAACACGATCAATTAGAGCAATGCTATATAACTGTCAAAATGTATGATCATTGAAAATAGTGTGACCATTCTAGTAATCCTATTTCAAAGCAGTGTAGGAGAAAGGATAACAGTACAATTAGTAACACACACTGGTAGAAAGTTACTGGTGGTGATAGATCAGCATACCTGAGGACATGATGAGAGTATGGTAAGGCACCTGGACACCGAGCACCTCATAACAACATACAGAATTAGAGGAGCAGAGAATTTTTAATATGCATACAACACTAAAAATAACAAAGTTTTGTATTTAGACTATATAAAAGGTCACTACTCATGTCATAATTATAAATTGGTGAATACTTATTCCATCAGCAGGTGCATAGAGTGTAATCATAAGGCCCCATAGCAGAACTTAATGTAGGCCCCACTTTCTACTAAGAGCTTCAACAAATGTACTACACCTTCATTAAAGTTAATGTCCACGACTACATATTTAGGTCAAAAATTGTGTGCTAATTTATTTTATAAAATATCTTTAATGATTCATATTAGACAGTAAGCCTATGAGCATACATGGATGCCAGTGTAGTCGGAACTTGGATGATGTCTGAAATCGGTGAATCAGAATATCACAGCATAGCGGAATGTATCAGGGACTGTAAAGCAGTGTAGCACAGCGTAGGTGAAGGTTTGCAGCTGTCAGGAATGACTGGGACATTACTGAGTTGGAGCAGGCTAACCTAAGGTGCAGAGTCTAAGGAATTCCCCGTTATTTACCCTTAACACCCTCAAGTCGGTATAGGCTTTGCTGGTATGATTCCTAGTTCACGGTCCCCAGGATAGGGCACAATAGACGGTTAGGCCACCGATGCTGGGTGTGAAATGTTTTGTGCTCAGACAGATCTAGGTTCAGCAACAGGTGGACAACATCCAGTCCAGGGTCAGGCCAGAGCTCGATAAGCTATGTCAAAACGAAAGTCGAGTCAAACACAAGAAAACAGAGAACAGGAAAATATGTCAGGAAACCACCAAGGCTGGGATTCAAATTTTTAACAACAGGTTCTCTGTTTTGCTGACAAAAACATACGCGCTGGTGGGGAAGGGGGGGTCGTGGTGTTTGGTTGTATATCACGCCATGGAAAATTATGCTAATAATCAAATAAAACAATTACAATATTCCAAATACACCCTATATTAAAGTGGACTCAATAAAGAAATTCAATGTCCAGAATGTTTAACTGGATTGCCACACTATGTATATAATTACATAAGCGTGCATACCTATCTACCCACACTCATTGTATTAAACTCACCCATAACATATAGACCTACATGTGCACATTCAATATCCTAAACAAGCTCAGCCCATTTAGGGTATGTTCACACGCCCTATTTACGGACGTAATTCGGGCATTTTAACCTCGTAAAAAAGACGCCCGCATCAAAGAAGTGCCTGTCACTTCTTGAGATGTAATTGGAGCCGTTTTCCATTGACACCATGGAAAAACAGCTCCAATTACATCCGTAATGGACGCAGCGAAAAGCGCCTGCACTTGCCATTACGTCTGAAATTGCGGAGCTGTTTTCTCCTGAAAACAGCTGCGTGATTTCAGCCATTACGGACGTGTACGTGTGAACATACCCTTAGGTAGGCTATGCACTGTGAGAAAGGTGGAGAGCCCTCTGTAGATAGTGCCCCAAGAGAGGCCCCGGTAGATAGTCTCCCCCCCGTAGAGTTCCATGTAGATAGTGGCCCCTATAGTGGCCCCTGTTTATAGCGCCCCCTGTAGGCTATAGGCTGTAAATAGGGCCCCCTGTAGATAGGGCCCCCCATAGTCCCCTGTAGATAGTGCCCCCTGTAGCATCCTCTGCAGCTAGTGCCCCCTGTAGCGTCCCCTGTATATAGGGCCCCATGTATAGTCCCCTGTAGCTAGGGTCCCCTGTAGCAAGGACTCCTTATATAATCCCCTGTAGATAGGGACCCCAACACTGCCCACTGTAAGAAAAAAAAATAATGTTATTCTTACCTGTCCCTGTTCCCACGCTATCCTCCAGTGACAATTGAGTGCACGGGACCGGTTCCAGATTCCCGCTTCCCCCTGTTTTGTGACTCGTCTGTAATTTTAACAACCGGTTCAGGAGAACCCGGGCGAACCGGCCGGATCCCACCCCTGCTGATAACCAAGCACTGCAACAATGCAGCAGTTCCCCTTTAAAATCCAAGAGGAGTGATGTCATGAGTCTCTCAGAGTCCCAATCTTGCGGCTGCAGCTGCGCAGCACAAGCAGAGGAGAGTCGTGTCGTTACCATGGCAACGGGACACCACGGCTATTCTGTTTGTGCTGCATAACTCCAGATGCAATATAGGGATCATAAGCGGTGCAGAGAGCCATAGATCCCACCGCTGATAATATCCGTTTTGAGGAATCTGTTGATTAGTGATATCATTATGGCTGCAAACAGCCTCGACTACAGCTAACTGTATATGGATTTATGCAGTTAGTATTAAACTCAATAGAAGCTGTACAAATGTGTATGCATTAAACTTCTAGTGGTGGCTGCAGGTAGCAACTAGGACAGTGTCACAACAAACAGGGGAACCAGTACAGTGTGGGCACTCTCCCGCCATGGCCCCATAACAGTCATGTGCCTTCATGGAATGTAAGCCACTAATAATCAGCTATCAGTAATTGGTAGTATAAGTAATATTGATCCACGGTCACATTATCATTTCAGTTAACATACCACCAACCTGATTAAAATCCTGCTATTACATTTTTAGGACCAATCTAAAAGTCATATTTATGAGCATGTGGTGAACAAATATCCTGTATAAGCTATATTCTTACTAAAACGTCATGCTTTTGTTATAAACTGGACTAATTCACTGCAGGGTAAATTGAAGGCAAAACAATGAAATGAATGGATGGGATAAAATGAAGCAAATATTGTGTTTAGATTTCTGTATTGTCATTATTTTCAATGGTATGACATAAAAATGAATTGCTATGATAGCCTCTTAATTTTCCTTAACAATCCACCTTTCACGTGGTTCGAGTGTTTGAGCATGATGGTAATTCTCCTGAACTGTGTGACTTTGGGAATGTTCCAGCCCTGTGAAGATGTTGACTGTTCCTCTGATCGGTGCCAAATCCTTCAAGTAAGTTCTTATCATTTTAAAACTTAAAATGCACATATTGAATTGTCAAGAGTCAATCTTGAACTGCACATCATCTAGAGCAGAGTTTTCCAAACGTTTGTAGCCACATTTAGAAGTAAAATGTTTCACCATACTCAAATTACTGAGACTTTTATTACCAAATTCACTACCAATTACTCCTAAATAGAAAGTGTCAATCATATTGTGCTTGTCTAGTCTTAAAGTGCAGGTTATATCAGTGGTATTGAACTTAGGCTGCTAATATGGTTCTAATGCTGTGGCCATGTTCAATGCGGTCAATAGACCGTGGCATTTAAAGAGAAACTATCACTAGTTTATTAATTCCCTATCTCCTAACTAATCTTATAGGCACTGCCAAGCTGATAACTACAGTGTGATTTCTTTTTCAAAAACGTTTATTATTTGCAAAGTTTTGACAATTTTTCTAAATATGCAAATTTGGCTATAATAGCCAAATAGGAGGTGACTCTTTCTTTTCACTCTGGGTGGTGTCGTGTTTTCTATATGACGCTGTCCGATCCCCTTCCCTGCCCAGCAACACCGCGTAATCTTATAGTATACAGATTCCATTCCCGACTGGGTATTCAAATGGTGATACCTCTGGTTGTGTCACAGCTAGAACTGCGATCCTGGTGTCATATGAAAGATTAGAATCTCCTCTTTAGTATGACACCAATTCTAGGTGGTCATTTTTCTAGGTGGTCCACAGCTGGAGATATGGCTGTTTTAAGTGATCCCCTTCCCTGTAGCTTTAGTTTCACACTGTGTGATGCAGCTTGATGCTGATAGGACAGGTCAGGGGTTGTGATGCAGCTCCACCTCAGGAGAATCGCTGCGGTTACCTCCCACTTATTAAGTATAGGCTCATTTGCATATTTAGAAAAAAAGCTCATAACTTTTAAAATAATAGACATTTTGGGACACAAATTTCACTAGCATTATCAGTCTGACAGCACCTATTAGATTAGCTAGGAGATAGGGCATTACTAAACTAGTGACAGCTTCTTTAAATATGATGTTCTGTATCGTATTGTTCTGAAACCTCCATATAATATTAACCCCTTAATACCGAAAGTATTTTAAACCTTAATGACCGAGTTTTATGTTTTTCCATTGTCGCATTCAAAAAGCTATAACTTTTTTATTTTTCCATCGACATAGCTGTATAAGGACTTTGTTTTTGCGGGACAAGTTGTATTTTTTAATAGCATCATTTTGGGGTACATATAATTTATTGATAAACTGTTTACCATTTGGTATAAATAACATAATAACCTTATTCTGCGGGTCCTTATGATTGCGGCGATACCAAATTCATATAGGTTTTTTTTATGTTTTACTACCTTTACACTGCAAAAACACATTTTTTTCAAAAATCGCCATATTTTAAGAGCCATAACTTTTTTATTTTTCCACCGATGCAGCTGTATGAGGGCTTTTGTTTTTGCAGGATGACTTGAAGTTTTTATTGGTACCATTTTGGAGTACATGCGACTTTCTGATCACTTTTTATCAAATTCTTTTGAAGTTAGAATGAACAGAAAGCAATTCTGGCATTGTTTTTTTATTTTACTTTTTACGGCGTTCCCTGTGCGGGTTAAATAATGTAATACTTTTATAGTTGGGGTCGTTACGGACGTGGCGATACCAAATATGAATAACTTTTTACTTTTTTTTTTTTATAATAAAGTGTTTTGTAAGGGGAGCAAGTGGGTTTTTAATTTATTTTTACTTGGAACTTTTATTTCTTTCAAACCTTATCTTACTTTTTTTTAACTTTTTTTAGTCTCACTAGTGGACTTTACTGTGCGATGTTTTGATCGCTTTTATAATACACTGCAATACTTCTGTGTTGCAGTGTATTATTGCCTGTCAGTGTAAAACTGACAGGCATCTGATAGGCCATGCCCCTGGCCTAACATCACAAAATGCAGACCTGTTAGGCCCCAGGCTGCCATAGAAACCATTGGCACCCTGCAATGCACGAGGGGTGCCAGTGGGGTGAGAGAGGGAGCCCCCACCCTCTAAAAACACTCAGATGCGGCGGTCACTATTGAGTGCCGCGTCTGAGGGATTAAATAGTCTGCTAATAGTCTCCGATCGTTGCCCTGAACCCCGAGGCAGTTAGCAACAGACCGGGCTTCAGGAGCACTCCACCCAATGCAGGAAAACTGTTTCTGAAGTGCCGATGTGAAAAGGCGGCACTTCAAAAGAACTACCCTGAACGGCCGTTGCACAAAGACTATACGCCGGTCGTTAAGGGGTTAATATGCATAAATGATGTTTTATACATTTCTTTGACTGCACAGGGGTTCTAAATTTCAAGCAGACTCAGACAGTCCCTACTAGGGTTTCTCTATGTATTGTCCACTACAGTTACTTACAGATGTAGCCATCTTTATCTTGACTTTTAACGCATTAAATACACAGTGGAAAGAAACTTTAACTTGACTTTTTCAATTACTTTTTAATGGCTTTTGTTGTGGGATATCACGCTGCAGCAAGTTATCAGAGTCAAGATAAATTTGGCTGCATCTGTATGGCTGCTTTTAAGGGCAACACAAGGAATCCACAATACTGACAGCGTAGTCAGCGGTGGAATACCAAGTGTGTACCATATGTTGCCTACTTTTGTTATTGTTTTGATGTTTTAAATTGATCACATGATTCATTGTTTATTAAAGTTAATCATATGATAAATGGACAGTAATATTTCATGATTGAATCCTAACCATTTTCTTCTCACATTTACATCAGGTATTTGATGACTTCATCTTTATCTTCTTTGCAATGGAGATGGTAGTTAAGATGGTGGCCTTAGGAATTTTTGGGAAGAAGTGTTACCTTGGAGACACATGGAATAGATTGGATTTCTTCATTGTAATGGCGGGGTAGGTAAATACTTTAGCACCTCAAATTGAATCTATTGTGAAGATATGTTCCTCCTTAAGGAAAAATTATTAAGGCATGATCGTTGTGAAGATGACTTCTAAAACACAGCGAATCGCGCAACATACATAAAAGAACGAATGCAGAACTTCCTTGAGCAAATATAAACTCATAAGTAGGAAAGCGAAAAAGTCTTCATCATAACAAATTGCACAGATGTGTCCACTGTTGATTTTTCTATAATTGTGTTAAGTCAGACAATTTGTCATGATACTAATTCAATACAATCTCACGCCATCCAGTAGAAAAAATTATGCGTTAAGAGTATATGTTTTTTTAACATGGGAATCTATGGGCGATGGATAGCATTCATCATAGGCATCCATCAAAGCCATCCAGTTTAAAAGCGTATATGTTAAGCATAGACTTTATTTAAAATGGGAGTTTATAGACGATCAATGGCCGACGAATACCTCTGATGGATGACATCTGTCGGCTATCTGTTGCCAATAGACTACCATGTTAAAAAAACGGTTTTATTAACATAGGGCGACGGGTGGCTGACAGGTGGTATCCACAAGGAAAATAGAAAGTTTTTCTCCAGCTCACCAATCTTGGCGTTTTGATCCCAGATTGCGCACGGATCCTCGAGATGGCATTCGGTTAAATCCTGATGCAAAGGATAACAATTTTTGATCCAGCGCTGAGTTTAAAAGGAAAAATCTTCCACTTTATTGAAAAAACGTTTAAAACTTACACAAGCACAGAGGGGTGGATGCACAGAGCCTACGCGTTTCAACCTATTCACTCAGTCTTAATCATGGCATGTCATACAACCTTACTGTTCCACCCTTGTATGCGCAATCGCAGGTAGGGGGACTCCCATTACCACCTTTTGCCCAATCCCTGTTTACATAGGGTGGAGATAGCTCAAGGGAAATCCAGTCAAATAACCATATGTTGCCAAAACAAAAGGTATTTAAATATACACCTAAGTTTGTATAGGACATGTTATACCCATTCCAATGTTTTACACATAACTTGAAATAGGTGGCCTAAAAGGATGTATAGTATCAGGTAAATATTTATAATGAATAAAATATTCTTGAAATATGTGTTTTTGTAGGGCTCTGTTCACATGGAGCTTTCTGCCTGCAGAATCAAAAATCAATCAACTCAGTTTTTTTTGGGGGGATAGTTATGCACCACAGGTGTCCTTCAACTCCTTTTTTTGTGCGTATTTTGCAGCGTGTTAAAAACGCGGCAAAAAAAACTAACAAAATAACCTCAGTGTGAACAGTGCCTAATTTGGTCAATATTAAATAGATATCATTATTACCGATATAGTTTTGCTGGAATTTTTAGGCCAGAGACTGGATTGGTCAGCACATACGAATGCATTAGGTCTACAGAAATTTTGTTTAAAAATTTTAATAAAATAATGAATAAAGTTTAATGTTGAACATGAGATATTAGATTTTACATTTTAAAGTTACCAACAATAATTTTGTTTTAGCAAATTAAGAGAAGCAAGCGATCTAGATCTCCATTCAGTAATGTCAAAACAAACATTATGATGTGAAGAGAAAAAGGGAATCTATGTCAATATCAGTAATGAAACTTTTTTCTCAAATTCAAGCCCTTTGGAACCTTTGTATTTAAATTATATATCCAAAAGGCCTCCCTATCCAAAAGGGTGTGTTTTTGTTTTCTCCCTCTAAGGCCTCATTTACACGAACGTGATATACGTCCGTGAGACTCGCGTGCTTTTCACGCGGGTCGCACGGACCTATACAAGTCTATGGGGGCATGCAGACGGTCCGTGAGTTTTGCTCAGTGTGAGTGCGCTGAAAAAAACTCACGACATGTTCTATAATTCTGCGTTTTTCGCGCATCACGCACCCATTGAAGTCAATGGGTGCGTGAAAACCACGAAGGTCGCACGGAAGCACTTCCGTGCGAACTGCGTGATTCGCGCAAGAGCTGTCAAACTGAATGTAAACAGAAAAGCACCACGTGCTTTTCTGTTTACAAACATCCGAATGGAGTGTCTTAGACATGAGCGAACCGAACTTTACCGGGTTCGGCTGAACTCGTTTTGACCGAACCCGGCAGGAGACAGTCACTGTGCAGGGTGCTGAAAGAGTTAAACTGGTTCAGCACCCTGGACGGTGACTTCCGATTCCAATATACGTGAACGTGTAAAAAAAAAAAAGTTCTGACTTACCGATAACTCCCGGCTTCTTCCTCCAGTCTGACCTCCCGGGATGACAATTCAGTCCAAGTGACAGCTGCAGCCAATCACAAGCCAAGCACAGGCTGCAGCGGTCACATGGACTGCCGCGTTATCCAGGGAGGTGGGGCCAGATGTCAAGAGAGGCGCGTCACCAAGGACGCGTCACCAAGGACGCGTCACCAAGGCAACGGCCGGGAAGTTCTCGGTAAGTACGAACCTCTTTTTTTTTAAACAGGTTACTCGATATGGTGATCGGAATGCACTGTCAAGGGTGCTGAAAGAGTTACTGCCGATCAGTTAACTCTTTCAGCACCATGGACAGTGACTGACGTCGACTAGCCTCATCTCTATGATGGTGGCTGTGCGAAAATCACGCAGCCGCGCATCATACACGGATGACACACGGAGCTGTCAAGTGCCTTTTGCGCACGCAAAACGCTGCATTTTTTTGCGCGCGCAAAACGCACACGCTCGTGTAAATGAGGCCTAACTGTGGTTTTGATTTTTTTCTATTGCATATGTGCAGAAAGTTTTGGCAGATCCGTTATGGCAAAAATTGAAATGTTTTGTTGCATTGGAAATACTAGATCGGGTCGGATTTCTGATGTATCCCAAATGCTCCAGAATCAGAGTTTTGAACTTACGGGTAGTGCATCCTATATACATGAGTTTACATTCTTTGCATTCAATGACATATACTACCAGTTCACTATTACAATTAATGTACTCTTTTACGGGAAAAATTCTCTCTCCACTGGAATTCTGAATTTTTTTAGGCCTGAGGCCTCATTTACACGAACGTGTTAAACGTCCGTGGGACGGCCGTTGAAACAGCGGCCATCCCATGGACCTATGTAATTCAATGTGGCCGTTCACACAGCCGTTGTTTCAACGGACCGTGTGAAGGGTCCGTGCGAAAATATGTCCGTTCTTTTCGCGCATCACGCATCCCTCCATAGACTCTCAACTATGGGGGATGCGTGACATCGCATCCCGCAGCGCTGAGCACGGATGCACCTCGGACGTGAAAAACGGCAGTTTTTTACCCGAGATGCGCAGCGGTCGTGTAAATAAGGCCTTATTCACACGAACGTGTCAGTTTCACGCACGTAAAAAACGCAGTGGTTTTTTTGCGTTGCAGTTCCGTATGACATCCTTGTGTCTGCGTTTTTTATGTGCGTATGTCATCTGTATGTCACGCGTTTTTTTACATCAGCAAAATAAACTGAAAGAGGTGTTTTTCTTTTTCTCATCATTTCTTTAGCAATTGGTGCGTGAATCACTCACAGCACACGTATGGCGTCTGTGCGCTGTCCGTGATTTTCACGCACCCATTGACTTCAATGGGTGCGCGATGCTCAAAAAACGTACAAGTATAGGACATGCAGTGTTTCACGCAGCGTGAAAAACTGAATGTCTGAATGGCCCCATTGAATTGCATAGGTTCGTGTGACGTCCGTTGTTGTAACATGCATAACACGGATGTGAAATACGCTCGTGTGAATAAGGCCTAACTAGGATGAACATAAGCGCATACTTTTCAGGGATGTGAACCGCGCCTGAAGAAACCATGTTGTTGTAGCCATGTAGGTTTGCTTCTTTCTGATGAATATAAAGATGGAGATAAAGTATTTCCCGGTGTGGGGGCTCTTCTAGACACAATCCTATATCCCTGTTCAAGTATGCCATCCAATTCTATATCCTCTCTCAGAATGGGGAGACATTTGTGTACAATATTTTTGATTTTGGTGAAATGGTTGTTATACTGTAAAACAAGAGTGGGAATATGTTTTTTAGTGGTCATGTTATGCTTTTTTGTGTCAAATAGTAATTGATGTCATGTTTTTGTGCTCACAACAGATTTGGCTCTATTTAGGGTCCATTTCTTGTAACCCCTTCTATCCAATCTTTGAAAAATTTGTTGTTGTTCATAGGAAAAATGTTCCGCATTAGTACAGATTCTTTCGCTCGTATTAATTCCCCTACTGGTATTGACGTAATTGTGAGTTTTGGATGGCTACTGGACGCATGTAATATTGTGTTACCTGTAATTTTTTTACGATATGTACTGCTATTGATTAATTTGCCCGCTTTAGATTCCAGTTTTAAATCCAAAAACGAAATGGATTCTTTATTGAAAGAAGAATGTGTCAATTTTAAATGACAGTCGTTAGTGTTGATGTATTCCATGAACATTGGTATGGCAGACATATCTCCCTCCCAGATGAATAGGAGATCATCAATATATCTGCCATACCAATGCGCATGCTCTCTAAATGGATTATCTGGGCGAAAAACTCATAAATTCCTCCCACCAAGCCATGACCGAATTGGCCACAGACGGAGAGAACTTTGCTCCCATAGAAATACATGTGAGTTGTAAGTAATACCTGCTATTAAATTGAAAATAATTATGGGTGATTAGAAATTGCAAAACATCAATAATGGAACCACATAGATCATGACTGTAATTACTATATTTCAATAAATGGTGATTTATGGCCGTAAGGGCTATTTCATGTGGTATGCTTGTATATAAGTACACCACATCGCAACTCATCCATGTGAAATTCTTGGTATCCGCCAATGCATCTGTTGGAGGCATCAATTTTTTTTACATGTATGATTCACATCTCGCGCCGTACAGCTCGGGTTATGTCAGATTTAGAGAGCAAGTAAGGGAGGATACATCTGTACTTGATTTCTCCTGCTCTGGACATTACATCACAAGTAAGTGGACAGAGGAAGGAAAAATAAGTATTTATATATATATATATATATATATATACAGTGAAGGAAATAAGTATTTGATCCCTTGCTGATTTTGTAAGTTTGCCCACTGTCAAAGACATGAACAGTCTAGAATTTTTTAGGCTAGGTTAATTTTACCAGTGAGAGATAGATTATATAAAAAAAATAAAAGAAAATCACATTGTCAAAATTATATATATTTATTTGCATTGTGCACAGAGAAATAAGTATTTGATCCCTTTGGCAAACAATACTTAATACTTGGTGGCAAAAACCTTGTTGGCAAGCACAGCAGTCAGACGTTTTTTTGTAGTTAATGATGAGGTTTGCACACATGCTAGATGGAATTTTGGCCCACTCCTCTTTGCAGATCATCTGTAAATCATTAAGATTTCGAGGCTGTCGCTTGGCAACTCGGATTTTCAGCTCCCTCCATAAGTTTTCGATGGGATTAAGGTCTGGAGACTGGCTAGGCCACACCATGACCTTAATGTGCTTCTTTTTGAGCCACTCCTTTGTTGACTTGTCTGTATGTTTCGGGTCATTGTCGTGCTGGAAGACCCAGCCACGAGCCATTTTTAATGTCCTGATGGAGGGAAGGAGGTTGTCACTCAGGATTTGACGGTACATGGCTCCATCCATTCTCCCATTGATGCGGTGAAGTAGTCCTGTGCCCTTAGCAGAGAAACACCCCCAAAACATAATGTTTCCACCTCCATGCTTGACAGTGGGGACGGTGTTATTTGGGTCATAGGCAGCATTTCTCTTCCTCCAAACACGGCGAGTAGAGTTAATGCCAAAGAGCTCAATTTTAGTCTCATCTGACCACAGCACCTTCTCCCAATCACTCTCAGAATCATCCAGATGTTAATTTGCTAACTTCAGACGGGCCTGTACATGTGTCTTCTTGAGCAGGGGGACCTTGCGGGCACTGCAGGATTTTAATCCATTACGGCGTAATGTGTTACCAATGGTTTTCTTGGTGACTGTGGTCCCAGCTACCTTGAGATCATTAACAAGTTCCCCCCGTGTAGTTTTCAGCTGAGCTCTCACCTTCCTCAGGATCAAGGATACCCCACGAGGTGAGATTTTGCATGGAGCCCCAGATCGATGTCGGTTGACAGTCATTTTGTATGTCTTCCATTTTCTTACTATTGCACCAACAGTTGCCTCCTTCTCACCCAGCGTCTTACTTATGGTTTTGTAGCCCATTCCAGCCTTGTGCAGGTCTATGATCTTGTCCCTGACATCCTTAGAAAGCTCTTTGGTCTTGCCCATGTTGTAGAGGTTAGAGTCAGACTGATTAATTGAGTCTGTGGACAGGAGTCTTTTATACAGGTGACCATGTAAGACAGCTGTCTTTAATGCAGGCACCAAGTTGATTTGGAGCGTGTAACTGGTCTGGAGGAGGCTGAACTCTTAATGGTTGGTAGGGGATCAAATACTTATTTCTCTGTGCACAATGCAAATAAATATATATAATTTTGACTATGTGATTTTCTTTATTTTTTTTTATATAATCTATCTCTCACTGGTAAAATTAACCTAGCCTAAAAATTCTAGACTTTTCATGACTTTGACAGTGGGCAAACTTACAAAATCAGCAAGGGATCAAATACTTATTTCCTCCACTGTATATATATATATATATATATATATATGTATATATATATATATATATATACAGTCCAGATACAGATGAACACAGCACTCCAACATACCTATATATCAGGCAATGTGCTCGTTATCAGGGGATTAATCAATTCCACAACTTGAGATAGAAAGCAACCATAGAACGAAGTAACGGCACCAGGACTCCAGGATAGATGAAACAGGGTGGATTTATTCACCTCAAGTGAGCAACGTTTCGGTTCAACAAAGAACCTTTCTCAAGCTATCACATACTACACACAG
Organism: Rhinoderma darwinii; assembly: GCF_050947455.1. NCBI lineage: Eukaryota > Metazoa > Chordata > Amphibia > Anura > Rhinodermatidae > Rhinoderma > Rhinoderma darwinii. Next base: position 99,608,688 of record NC_134693.1, on the reverse strand, counting down.
TGTCAAGTATAAATAGGAAGTACATACAGTAATTCACAGAAAGCCTATTAGGTGTACAGTTTACATAAAATACATATATAAATATGATACCCAACCTATCTCAAAGGCTCGTATTTAAAGTGCACACATTTCTTTATGAATTCATATAAAGAATAAATTATGCATCGTAGTAAAGTGTATAAAAATTGTGAACAGTGGTGAAACTAGCAGTTAAGCTGATTTGGAGAGATGCAGAGGCCAATTAAAAGTTTATATATATGCAAAACTTACAGTTAGTAGTATCAAATCGGTATCCGACTTCACCAGCATGTAGCTTCCGCGCATATCTACTGCGCATGCTCAATGATGGCGTCCAAACCGGAAGTTTAATCCAGTGGAACGCATAGAGCAAAGAGATCACTATTGCGCATGCGCAAAGATGGAGCTTGCGTTCCAGTCATTCTGCGCATGCATCAACATTGACGATAGTGTCAATAGAGAGTATGTATAATGAAAAAGGAATTACTGGAAGTAGAGACAGTCTGTAAATATAGATTCATGCACAGTACAGCATCCATATGGATGCACCAAAAAGGCATGAATCAAAAAAAGTAAAAAAAGGGGGAGGGGAGCAGACGACCAACAATAATGTGACCCCAGCTGAAGACCTATCATACATCAAAGCATGATATATCCTAATAAATTGTCCATGTGACTGTAGTCACCATTCAGACATAATGAGCTCCTCTCACACTTAACAGGGATAATATCATCCCAAACAGGGATATGAAATATATCCAAACCCAAAATATCAAGGGAAGGACCCATATTACAAGTATAGTCAACATGCGTTTTTATTTAGAAATAGGGAGCTCACTTTATTTATATGGAACATAGTGCAAAACGTGAGGGGGGGTGGGGTACTCTACAGTATAGTTCACTACAGCTTCATTATCCAAAGTGTAAATACATACAAAACACTACATCGCTATATTCTGGGAGAAAACATTTTTTTTTGAAGAGCCAATGTATATTTTTCTGTTCGAGATATTACAATCCCAGAGAATAGGCATCTGCTGTTTCCAGCAGCTCTCATATTGCTTCACATAGAGCTATGTGTCTGAAAAATGTAGAAAAGAAGAAAGATTAATACACAGTATTCATAAACACAAATACAGTAGAATCCATTAAAAATATGTACAGGAGAAGTCCAAATTAGACTCTAATTTGTACATATACACAAGGCAAACTATACTTTCGAGTAAGCCCACCGATAATAAACCTCAGGTATCATGGCAAATTCCCCCCCCCCCCTCTCTAAATATGTGGGCCACAAGGGTACTCAATATTTAGCCACTTGGGAGACATGGTTTCCAACCTATAAATCCACTCCAACTTCTTTCTTTTAAGGGCCAGACCTCTATCACCACCACGTCTCTTTTGAGTTACTGAATCTATGATTCTAAATTTTAATTGTGACACACCATGTTTTTCTTCATAGAAGTGGTAAATCCTGTCTCTTTGTGTTAATATTGGATTTATCATTTCTCATCCTGAAACGTACTTCTGTTGTGGTCTCACCCACAACTCAACATATAAATAACAAATGATAATTGACATGTGAAGAAACCCTTGATATTCATTAATCTACCAGATTGTGGATGACTAAAGGAGCTGCCTTTAATCATATTATTACAGATGTTACATCCTAGGCATGGGTAATATCCATGTTTCGGAGGGGCCAAAAAAGTTTGTCGCTTTCGTTTTGACCCAATATCAGCCTTGACCATACTATTTGTGATTGTTTTACCCCTTCTATAGGCCATCATAGGTTTCTCCTGGAATTCAACTATTTACGGAAAAGCTCTACTTAGTACATTCCAGTCTTTCCTCAGAATGTCTCCAATTTGTGAACTTATTATAGAGAAGGTAGAAACAAAAGGTAAGCGAATCTTCCTTTCTTTAGTTAGCTTCCCACTCAAGAGGTCCTGTCTGTCCAACAACTCAACCCTTCGTCTATTCTCTCTAAAATGTTATTGGGATAACCCCTATCAAAAAATGTTTTGCACATTTGATCAAGCCATGAGGATAGTTTGTCTTCTTGACTCACTACCCTCTTGACCCTGATCAACTGGCTCTAGGGCAATGATTTTAACATTGTCCTCGGATCTCCACTGGTATAGTGTAAAAGATTATTTCTGTCTGTTCTTTTGAAAAAAGATCAGAAATTTAATTATTACCAGATATTGAGATCCGTGTATCAAGAAATTCAATAGCTACAGTAGAATAGGACATAGTAAATTTAATTGTAGGATTCAAACCATTCAGAAATGTTACAAAGTCTTTTAGTTGACTTATTGAGCCGGTCCACGTGGTATGCGTTCACATCTGAGACCCAATCTGATACCTGAGGTTTATTATTGGTGGGTTTACTCGAAGGTATAATTTGCCTTGTGTAAATGTACAATTTAGAGTCTAATTTGGACTTCTTCTTGTGTACATATTTTTAATGGATTCTACTGTATTTGTGTTTATGAATACTGTATATTAACCCCTTCCCGCTTTGGCCACTTTTGTCCTTCCTGACAGAGCCTCATTTTTCAAATCTGACATGTTTCACTTTATGTGGTAATAACGTCGGAATGCTTTAACCTATCCAAGCGATTCTGAGACTGTTTTCTCGTGACACATTGGACTTTATGTTACTGGCAAAATTTGCTCGATATGTTCAGTATTTAGTTGTGAAAAACACCAAAATGTAGCGAAAAATTGCAAAAATGTGCATTTTTCTCAATTTAAATGTATCTGCTTATAAAACAGTCAGTTATACCACACAAAATTGTTGCTAATTAACATCCCCCATATGTCTACTTTAGATTGGCATCATTTTTTGAACATCCTTTTATTTTTCTAGGACGTTACACGGCTTAGAACTTTAGAGGCAATTTCTCACATTTTCAAGAAAATGTCAAAAGTATATTTTTACAGGGGCCAGTTCAGTTGTGAAGTGGTTTTGAGGGCCTTATATATTAGAAACCCCCAAAAAGTCACCCCATTTTAAAAACTTCACCCCTCAAAGTATTCAAAACAGCATTTAGAACATTTAACCCTTTAGACGTTTCACAGGAATTAAAGCAAAGTAGAGGTGAAATGTACAAATTTCATTTTTTTTTGCAGAAATTCATTTTTAATCTATTTTTTTTGTAACACAGAAGGTTTTACCAGATAAATGCAACTAAATATTTATTGCCCATATTCTGCAGTTTTAGGAAATATCCCACATGTGACCCTAGTGTGCTTATGGACTGAAGCACAGGCCTCAGGAGCAAAGGAGCACCTAGTGGATTTTGGGGCCTCCTTTTTATTAGAAAATATTTTAGGCACCATGTCAAGTTTGCTGGGCTTTTGCGGTGCCAAAACAGTGGAAACCCCCCACAAGTGGCACTATTTTGGAAACTACACCCCTTGAGGAAATTATCTAGGGGTTTAGTGAGAATTTTGACCCCACAGTTTTTTTGCAGAAATTATTGGAAGTAGGCCATGAAAATGAAAATTGACATTTTTTTCAAAGAAAATGTAGGTTTAGCTAATTTTTTCTCATTTCCACGAGGACTAAAGAAGTAAAAGCTCCTTAACAATTGTAAAGCAATTTCTTCTGAGTAAAACAATACCCCACATGTGGTCATAAACGGCTGTTTGGACACACGGCAGGGCTTAGAAGGGAAAGAGCGCCATTTGGCTTTTGGAGCTCATATTTAGCAGGAATAGTTTGTGGAGGCCATGTCGCATTTGCAAAGCTCCTGGGGTGCCAAAACAGTGGAAACCCGCACAAGTGACCCCATTTTGGATACTACACCCCTTGAGGAAATTATCTAGGTGTATAGTGAGCATTTTTACCCCTCAGGTTTTTTGCAGAAATTATTGGAAGTAGGCTGTGAACTTGAAAATCTAAATTTTTTCAAAGAAAATGTAGGTTTAGCTTATTTTTTCTCATTTCCACGAGGACTAAAGGAGAAAAATCTCCACAAAATTTGTAAAACAATTTCTCCCGAGAAAAACAGTAACCCACATGTGGTCATAAACGCTGTTTGGACACACGACAGAGCTCAGAAGGGAAAGAGCGCCATTTGGCTTTTGGAGCTCAAATTTAGCAGGAATAGTTTGCAGAGACCATGTCACATTTGCAAAGCCCCTGAGGGGCCAAAACAGTGGAAACCACCCACAAGTGACCACATTTTGGAAACTACACCCCTTGAGGAAATTATCTAGGGGTATAGTGAGCATTTTGATCCCACAGATTTTTTGCAGAAATTTTTGGAACTAGGCAGTGAAAATGAAAATCTACATTTTTTCAAAGAAAAGGTAGGTTTAGCTAATTTTTTCTCATTTCCACGAGGACTAAAGGAGAAAAAGCTCCACAACATTTGTAAAGCAATTTCTCCTGAGTAAAACAGTACCCTACAAGTGGTCATAAACGGCTGTTTGGACACACGGCAGGGCTCAGAAGCTCCATTTGACTTTTGGAACTAGGATGTAGCTGAATATGTGTGTGGACGCAATGTTGCTTTGAAGGGGTTAATGAAGCATGAAATAACTAATTTATGCATGTATGGTACACTTTGAAGCAATCCTTGATACACAGGCCTGGTTTTTCGGGGCAGGTTTCACAGTGGTAAATAGTGTATTTTCTTATTCCCCTTTTGGAACACACTGCACCTTTTTTGTGTCGTTCCCTTCTTTGCCATTTGGGGCACTTCATTGGGGAAATGTTGCCCTGGTACAATACGTGGACCATCGCTACCATCAGATGTGCTTGGGCCCTCCCCTGCCTGGTTCCCAAATAGAAGTGCCTTGATCACCACCTCTTGAAAGTTAAGGAATGTCCCTGTCCGGCCTGCACACCGTGATAGTATGTAGGCATTATACAATGCCATCTGTATAATGTGCACGGCCAGCTTTTTGTACTATGTCTTTGTTTTCCGTAGGGCAATGGCTTCTGGGTCACTGTGGTGGTACCTCATTCAGGGACAGGTGTGCTGCCGCTGCCATCAATTGTGGTCAATATAAGGACATCCCTCTTGTCCTTACATTTGATGAACAGCATGTTCTCGCTGCATAGTTCCCTGCTCTCACCCCTTCTGAGGCTTTGGCTAAGCAGTGTTTTAGGGAGGCCTCTCTGATTTTTGCGCACAGTACCGCATGCTACATTACTTCTGGCAGAAAGCCACCTAAATAGTGGGATGCTGGTATAGAAGTTATCTACATAAAGGTGATAACCCTTGTCCAGCAATGGGTATATTAAATCCCACACTATTTTCCCACTAACTCACAGGACAAGGGGGGGGGGGGGGGGCATTTTTGGGCTTCAATAATACAGTCCTTCCCTTCGTAAACCCTAAACCTGTGTGTATACCCAGATGTACTCTCACACAGTTTGTACAATTTAATTCCATACCTTGACCTCTTATTGGGCAGGTATTGGCAGAATTTAAGCCTCCCCTTAAAATGAACAAGGGACTCATCTATGGAAATATATTTATTGTGGGTGTACACTTGTGAAAATTTGGTGCAGAAATGATCAATTTGTGGCCTGATTTTAAATAGACGGTCAAATGTGGTGTCGTCCTGGGGCGGGCACTGTGCATTATCATTATAATGCAAGAATTTTAAAATCGCTTCAAAGCGAGTCCGGGACACGGCCATTTGGTAAATTGGGGTGTTGTACAAAATATCCGCACTCCAGTAATGCTGTAATGACCAGGGGGTAGGGAAACGGACAAGTGAGCCCTAATCTACCCGCCACTCTGTCCCTGCCTACTTGCAACGACCCGCCCTAGGCGACGGGGTACAACTGGGCGGCGGTCCCTGCACTCAGTAAGTGCACGACAAACACGACAAACATACAAGGGAATACAAGCAAGGGAAAGGGGCAGTTGCCCACGGCAACACCGTGAGCAACCAGAGTGGTGAACGAGCCGAGTCAAGCCAGGAGTGTGCGAGGTACCAAACGAAGAGCAGAAGAGTAGTCAGTAAGTAATAATAGCAAGGAAAGAGGGGAATGGGAGGAAACCTCCAGCTCACCAGCTTCACACTCCTGTGTCTGATATCGCCCGGATCAGCCGCGACGGCCCACGGCAGGAAACTGTAGCAAAAAGAAGGAATGATCCAGCGATGTGTGATAAAGGTGGATCATTCCTTCTTTTTGCTACAGTAGTCAGTAAGCCAGGGTCTGTATGGAGCAGGAACAAAATATAAGGAGCTGTAGCTGGGCCAGGAAACCACACGAAAAAGAATAACAAGCAAGGAGGAACAGGAAATGCAGGTATAAATAGACAGAGGGCGGGAGCTAGCTGAGTCTGGCCAGGCTGCGATAGGCTCTCCCACTCCTAAGCCTGCCAGCCTGAGTGGTGGAAGCTGGAGTCAGTCTCAGGGATGTAGATTCAGGTGCTGACTGATTAATTAAGGGAGTTAACCCCGAAGCTGTGCCTGGCAGATCCTTTACAGTACCCCCCCTTTTATGAGGGGCCACCGGACCCTTTCTAAGTGGACCTGGCTTACTGGGGAAACGCAGGTGGAACCTCCTGACCAATACCCCAGCGTGAACATCCCGGGCGGGTACCCAAGTCCTCTCCTCGGGCCCGTAACCTCTCCAATGGACCAGGTACTGGAGGGAGCCTTGGACCATCTTGCTGTCCACAATCCTGGCCACCTCGAATTCCACCCCCTCAGGGGTGAGGACGGGAACAGGAGGTCTCCTCGAGGGAGCCAAGGATGGGGAGCAGCGTTTAAGGAGGGAGGCATGAAACACGTCGTGTATACGAAAAGACGGGGGTAACTCCAGCCGGAAGGAGACAGGATTGAGGACCTCAATGACCTTATACGGCCCAATAAACCGGGGAGCAAACTTCTTGGACGGAACCTTGAGACGCAAGTTCCTAGACGACAACCACACCAGATCCCCGACCATAAACAGGGGGTTAGCAGAACGTTTTCTATCAGCCTGAGTTTTTTGTACGCTCTGGGACGCCTCTAGGTTCTTCTGAACCTGGGCCCAGACTGTGCACAGTTCCCGATGAACGACCTCTACCTCGGGATTGTTGGAACTACCAGGTGAAACGGAGGAGAACCGTGGATTAAACCCAAAATTACAGAAAAAGGGAGAGACCCCTGACGAGTTACTGACCCGGTTATTAAGGGAAAATTCGGCGAGGGGAATGAATGAGACCCAATCATATTGACAGTCAGAGACAAAACACCTTAAGTATTGTTCTAGAGATTGATTAGTCCTCTCCGTTTGACCATTGGTTTCAGGATGAAAGGCAGAGGAGAAGGACAGATCAATCCCCAACTTCATACAGAAGGCTCTCCAAAACAATGAAACAAATTGTACCCCTCTGTCCGAAACAATATTGACAGGGACCCCATGGAGACGCAGGATGTGTTTGACAAACAAGGTAGCCAACGTCTTGGCGTTGGGTAGTTTCTTGAGGGGCACAAAGTGGCACATCTTACTGAAGCAGTCTACCACCACCCACACCACCGACTTGCCTTGGGATGGAGGCAAATCGGTGATAAAATCCATGGAGATATGTGTCCAAGGTCTCTGGGGAATGGGCAACGAACGCAGTAAGCCCGCTGGTCGGGACCTGGGAGTCTTGGACCTAGCACAAACCTCACAAGCGGCGACGTAGGCCTTAACGTCTTTAGGCAACCCAGGCCACCAATAATTTCTGGTAATGAGGTGTTTGGTACCCAGGATGCCTGGATGACCAGATAGTGCGGAGTCATGATTTTCCCTAAGTACCCTTAGCCAGAATTGCAGGGGAACAAACAGCTTGTTCTCAGGAAGGTTCCCGGGAGCTGAACCTTGAGCAGCAGCAATTTCAGAGACTAAATCAGAATCGATCGAGGAAATGATTATACCTGGAGGCAAAATACAAGCAGGATCTTCCTCCGAAGGAGGGCTGGCCATGAAGCTACGCGACAGTGCATCAGCCTTAATATTTTTAGACCCAGCCCTATAGGTAACCAAAAAATTGAATCTGGTAAAAAATAACGCCCATCGAGCTTGTCTCAGGTTTAGCCTCCGGGCAGATTCTAGGAAAACCAGATTCTTGTGGTCGGTAAGGACCGTTACCTGGTGACTAGCCCCCTCCAGGAAGTGGCGCCACTCTTCAAATGCCCATTTAATGGCTAAGAGTTCGCGGTTGCCAATATCATAGTTACTCTCAGTTGGCGAAAACTTCCTGGAGAAGTAGGCACAGGGGCGGAGATGGGTGAGGGACCTGGTACAAGACAGCCCCCACTCCCACCTCAGATGCGTCAACTTCCACGATAAATGGCTCCATTTGGTTGGGCTGAACCAGCACCGGGGCCGAGATAAAGCACTTCTTAAGGACCTCAAAAGCCTGGACAGCCTCAGGAGGCCAGTGGAGGAGAGCAGCACCTTTGCGAGTGAGGTCCGTAAGAGGCTTAGCGATGACCGAGAAGTTAGCAATAAATCTCCTGTAATAATTAGAGAAACCCCAAAAAACACTGTAACGCCTTCAGGGAGGCAGGTTGGACCCATTCCGCCACAGCCTGAACCTTGGCGGGGTCCATGCGGAATTCATGAGGAGTGAGGATTTGACCCAAAAATGGTATCTCCTGTACTCCAAACACACATTTTTCGGTTTTGGCAAACAGTTTGTTTTCCCGAAGGACCTGGAGCACCTTCCTGACATGCTCAATGTGGGAGGACCAGTCCTTGGAAAACACCAGTATGTCATCAAGGTACACTACAAGAAATATCCCCAGGTAATTTCTCAAAATCTCATTTATGAAATTCTGGAAGACCGCAGGGGCATTACACAACCCAAAGGGCATGACGAGGTATTCGAAATGGCCTTCGGGCGTGTTAAACGCAGTCTTCCACTCATCCCCCTCTTTGATGCGAATAAGGTTATACGCCCCCCGTAGATCCAATTTAGAGAACCATTGGGCCCCCTGAACCTGATTAAAGAGATCAGGAATCAAAGGAAGGGGATACTGGTTCCTTACCGTGACCTTATTCAGGCTACGGTAGTCAATGCATGGCCTAAGACCACCATCCTTCTTCCCCACGAAGAAGAAGCCAGCACCTACCGGAGAAGAAGAGGGACGAATGTAACCCTTGGCCAGGGATTCCTGGATATACTCTCTCATGGCTTCACGTTCGGGACAAGAAAGATTAAATATCCTACCCTTAGGAAGCTTAGCTCCTGGTACCAATTCGATAGCGCAATCGTATTCTCTATGAGGAGGTAACACTTCGGAGGCCTCCCTAGAGAAAACATCAGCGAAGTCCTGAACAAACTCGGGTAGCGTATTCGCCTCCTCAGGGGGAGAAATAGAATTAACAGAAAAACATGACGTACAACATTCATTACCCCATTTGGTTAGCTCCCCAGTATTCCAGTCAAACGTGGGATTATGCAACTGCAACCAGGGAAGGCCTAGAACCAAATCGTACGATAATCCCTGCATCAACAGTACAGAGCATTGCTCCAAATGCATGGAGCCAACAAGGAGTTCAAAAACAGGGGTATGCTGTGTAAAATAACCATTAACAAGAGGAGTGGAGTCGATACCCACTACCGGGACAAGTTTAGGCAAATTAATCAGAGGCATAGCAAGAGACATAGCAAATTCCACAGACATAATATTAGTAGAGGACCCTGAATCCACGAAGGCACTGCCGGTAGCAGACCTACCACCAAAAGAGACCTGAAAGGGAAGCAAGATCTTAGTACGTTTCCTATTTACTGGAAATACCTGTGCGCCCAAGTGACCTCCCCGATGATCACTTAGGCGCGGAAGTTCTCTGGCTGCATTCTTACGCTTAGGACAGTTGTTCACTTGATGCTTGTCATCCCCACAGTAGAAGCAGAGACCATTCTTCCTGCGGAATTCTCTACGTTGTTGGGGGGACACGGAGGCCCCGAGTTGCATAGGTATCTCTGAGTCTTTCCTGGAGGAACGAAGCAACGGAACTTCGGGAGGCATCATGGGGGAGTCGGAGGAGAAAACACATAAACGTTCATGTTGTCGTTCCCTGAGACGTCGGTCAAGTTGTACCGCTAAAGCCATAGCCTGGTCTAGGGAGTCAGAAGAGGGATAGCTAACTAGCAGGTCTTTCAGGGCATTCGACAGACCCAACCTAAACTGGCACCTTAAGGCAGGGTCATTCCACCGAGAAGCTACGCACCACTTCCTAAAGTCAGAGCAATACTCCTCAACAGGTCTCTTACCCTGACGTAAGGTCACCAGCTGACTCTCGGCAAAGGCAGTCCTGTCAGTCTCGTCATAAATAAGTCCGAGAGCAGAAAAGAAACAATCAACGGAGGAAAGTTCAGGGGCGTCAGGAGCCAAGGAGAAGGCCCACTCTTGGGGCCCTTCCTGGAGCCGGGACATAATTATACCCACCCGCTGGCTCTCAGAACCTGAGGAATGAGGCTTTAAACTAAAGTAAAGCCTACAACTCTCCCGAAAGGAGAGAAAAGCCCTCCGGTCCCCTGAGAACCGGTCGGGCAACTTGAGGTGGGGTTCAAGAGGTGCGGTGAGGGGAACTACCAAGGTAGCATCAGGCTGGTTGACCCTCTGAGCCAGGGCCTGGACCTGTAGGGAGAGACCCTGCATTTGCTGAGCCAGGGTCTCACGGGGGTCCATAGTGGTGTCAGGGACCAGGGTAGACTAGGTATGGGCTTGTTATTATGTAATGACCGGGGGGTAGGGAAACGGACAAGTGAGCCCTAATCTACCCGCCACTCTGTCCCTGCCTACTTGCAACGACCCGCCCTAGGCGACGGGGTACAACTGGGCGGCGGTCCCTGCACTCAGTAAGTGCACGACAAACACGACAAACATACAAGGGAATACAAGCAAGGGAAAGGGGCAGTTGCCCACGGCAACACCGTGAGCAACCAGAGTGGTGAACGAGCCGAGTCAAGCCAGGAGTGTGCGAGGTACCAAACGAAAAGCAGAAGAGTAGTCAGTAAGCCAGGGTCTATATGGAGCAGGAACAAAATATAAGGAGCTGTAGCTGGGCCAGGAAACCACACGAAAAAGAATAACAAGCAAGGAGGAACAGGAAATGCAGGTATAAATAGACAGAGGGCGGGAGCTAGCTGAGTCTGGCCAGGCTGCAATAGGCTCTCCCACTCCTAAGCCTGCCAGCCTGAGTGGTGGAAGCTGGAGTCAGTCTCAGGGATGTAGATTCAGGTGCTGACTGATTAATTAAGGGAGTTAACCCCGAAGCTGTGCCTGGCAGATCCTTTACAAATGCCTAACCTCTGGCTTCCTCACTAGTCCCATATGCAGCACAAGGCCCCAAAATGTCATCATCTCCGCTGCATCTACTGGGGTCCACCTAACAAAAGATGAAGTGGGGTTTTGGGTTAAAAATTGTTGGGCGTACAGATTTGTCTGGGCCACCATTAAATTAACAAACTCCTCAGAGAAAAAAACCTTGAAAAAGTCAATTTCTGTGAGGCCTTCAGTCTCAAACTGAATTCCTGAGCTGCCTACAAAATCAGGAATTTGAGGCTCATAATTTTCGGGGAGTGGAGTCCACATGGGATCAATCATTGGGGTTGCCTCAGCTGCTCTCCTGGATCACCTTTGGGGGGGGTTCCTCAACACTGGAGGAGGAGGAAGAGGAGGAAACTAAAAGGAGTGGGGCATATTCTTCGTCTCTCTCGCTGGCCGAATCAGTGTCAGAGGCAATGATGGTGTATGCCTCCTCGACTGAATACATCCTTCTGGACGATTGAGACATTTTGATTTATTACGGGGGTTGTGTGGTGTTTTTACACGTGTAATCAACTTTTATTTTTACACAGGGGGTGTGTGTGTGTGTAGTGTTTTTACACTTGTATAGTGAACACAAATTAGAAGATAAGATTTTTTTTTTTTTAAAAAAGAGAAGAGAAGAAAAGGAAAAAAAAAAAAGAATAGAATTTACTGTACGATCGTCAGTTAGAAAAAACAACTGAACGTCCGTCAGTAACTGACGCTATCTATTACTAAAAAAAACCTGTAGTCGAACTAATGTGCTACAGTAAAACTAGGCTCTAAAAATTTACTGGACGAACGTCAGTAAAAAAACAACTGAACGTCTGTCAGTAACTGACGCTATCTATTACTAAAAAAACTGTAGTCTAACTGAACTACGGTAAATTTCTACAAAAAAAAAGTTGCTAGATATATCTATCTAGATCTAAAACTAAATGAACGTTTCTAACGCTGGCGTATGCTACCATAACTCTCTACCTACTAGCTACACCTAACTACTATTATATTTTAAATTTTAGGTGAAAAAAAGACCTAAAAAAACCTGCGTCAACAAATTACCACAGATGCTGATAACTAATCAGCAGTCTGTGGCCGCAGGGTGCACACAGGTAGATGGTGCAAATTTATAATTGGAAAAAAATGACAAAAAAAAATAATTCCTGGACCAAAAGTTGAGCACAAATGCCGATCAGTGATGGCGGTCACTAACTAGCACTTTGTGGCCGCAGGGCGCACACAGGGAGATGGTGCAAATTAAAAAAAAAATCCTGCGCCAAAAATTGAGCACAGATGCTGATCAGTGATGGTGGTCACTGATCAGCGCTCAGTGGGCACAGGACTCGAACAGGGAGGGGGTGGGGTGGGAAAGGGGGGGATAGATTGGGACAGGGAGGGGGTGGATTGGGACAGGGACAAGGACAGGCCCAAGGACAGGGAAAGGGCCAAAAAAATCTGTCTGATCACAAAAAAAGAAGACTGATGATCAGACAGAAGTAGCAAGATAGGGCACTTTTTATACAAAGTAGCGCAGATCACAATACAAATCCCAGCAAAGCCACAGCAGACAGTCTCTCAACCGCTCTGCACGCTGCCTCAAACTGGAATGGTGGCGTGCAGAGCCGTCTCGATGTTCAAAACACCCCCGGTGATCTGATTGGTCGGTCATTACAGACCGACCAATCAGAGCGCTCCTATAAATGGCATCACTGCCTCCTCCCTAGGTGACGTTGGTGGCGATGTGTTGTCTTAGACAGCACCAATCGCCACTGTTTAACAAAAATGCCTGCTATTGGCCTTTCAGTATTAACTGACCAATAGCAGCGATCGCCGATGCGGAGGGGGCCGAAACGGCACCCATGGCTAGTAGTAGAGATGGTCTGCTGTCAGGGTGCAATTAGCACCGATGACCGTTTCCCGTTGCGCAGTACCTATACGGCGCTTAGCGGGAAGCACCTCCCGACAGCGCTGTATATATATGGCAGATGTCGGGAAGGGGTTAATCTTTTTTTGTTTCTACATTTTTCAGACACATAGCTCTACGTGAAGCAATATGAGAGCTGTTGGAAAGCAGCAGAGGCCTATTCTCTGGGATTGTAATATCTCGAACAGAAAAATATTGGCTCTTCAAAAAAAAAAATGTTCTCCCAGAATATTGTGATGTAGTGTTTTGTATGTATTTACACTTTGGATTATAAAGCTGTAGCAAATGAAGCTGTAGAGTACCCCCCCCCGTTTTGTACTATGTTCCATATAAATAAAGTGAGCTCCCTATTTCTAAATAAAACCGCATGTTGACTATACTTGTAATATGCGTCCTTCCCTTGATATTTGGGTTTGGGTATATTTGATATCCCTGGTTGGGATGATATTATCCCTGTTAAGGCCTGATTCAGACGAACGTGGCGTTTTTGCGCACACAAAACACGCAGTGTTTTGCCTGCGCAAAAGCCACTTGACAGCTCCGTGTGGCAGCAGCATATGATGCGCGGCTGCGTGGTTTTCGCGCAGCCGCCATTATTATGACACGCCATTTGGATGTTTGTAAACAGAAAAGCACGTGGTGCTTTTCTGTTTACATTCATCCTTTTGACAGCTGTTGCGCGAAACAGCCAGTTCGCACGGAAGTGCTTCCGTGTGGCATGCGTGGTTTTCACGCACCCATTGACTTCAATGGGTGCGTGATGAGCGAAAAACGCCGAGATATTGAACATGTTGCGCTTTTTACGCAGCGGGCAAACGCTGCGCAAAAAGCACGGACTGTCTGTACTGCTCCATATACTTCTATTGGTCCATGCGAGCCGCGTGAAAACCACGCGGCCTGCACGGACAATTCACGTTCGTGTGAATCCGCCCTAAGTGTGAGAGCTCATTATGTCTGAATGGTGACTATAGTCACATGGACAATTTATTAGGATATAGGTCTTCAGCTGGGGTCACATTATTGTTGGTCGTCTGCTCCACCCTCCCTTTTTTTACTTTTTTTGATTCATGCCTTTTTGGTGCATCCATATGGATGCTGTACTGTGCATGAATCTATATTTACAGACTGTCTCTACTTACAGTAATCCCTTTTTCATTATACATACTCTCTATTGACACTACCGTCGCTGTTGACGCATGCGCAGAATGACTGGAACGCAAGCTCCGTCTTTGTGCATACGCAATAGTGATCTCCTTGCTCTATGCATTCCACTGGATTAAACTTCCGGTTTGGACGCCATCTTTGAGCATGCGCAGTAGATACGCGCGGACGCTACATGCTGGTGAGGTCGGATACCGATGTAAGTTTTGCATATATATAAACTTTTAATTGGCCTCTTCATCTAACCAAATCAGCTTAACTGCTAGTTTCACCACTGTTCACAATTTTTATACACTTTCCTCCCATGCATAATTTATTCTATATATGAATTCATAAAGAAATGTGTGCACTTTAAATACCAGCCTTTGAGATAGGTTGGGTATCATATTTATATATGTATTTTATGTAAACTGTACACCTAATAGGCTTTCTGTGAATTACTGTATGTACTTCCTATTTATACTTGACACTGTGTGTAGTATGTGATAGCTTGAGAAAGGTTCTTTGTTGAACCGAAACGTCGCTCACTTGAGGTGAATAAATCCACCGTTTCATCTATCCTGAAGTCCTGGTGCCGTTACTTCATTCTATGGTTGCTATATATATCTATATATATCTATATATACCAAAAATAAATTCAGCAGCACTCCAATGTGAACAAAAATAAAGTGATTTATTCAATCAAATGCAGAGATGCGACGTTTCTGTCCAGCCTTAGGACCTTTCTCAAGCATAGTGATACCATTAACATAGGTGATATGTAAAGGGAAGGTGTCATAATTTTTTTTTTTATCATATTGCTTTTAAAATGATAATAACATAAATTTTATTTATTTACATTCTCGTGTTCTACTTTTTACTTTATTCTTATTTTTACTTCTCTATGGGGGCTGCCATTTTTTTTTCATCTCTGTATGTGTCGATTAACGACACATACAGATATGGAATACTGCACATACAACCCAATAGAGAATGCGAACAGGAGCCGTTCCATCTGCAGCGTACGGCGTCTGTGTGGGAACGGCGCATGCCCCGCTCCCACACAGATCAAAACGAAGCTCATTCGCAGAGCGAAATCTGGCGCCATTTTCATGTGGACCAGAAGCCGCTGCCGAAGAGTAAGATGACGACTTCCGGCCGCGGCTTCCGGCCATATGTTCAAGGAAGCGAAGGTGCAAGGAATAGGAGCGGAGGCGGCAGCGGCGACAGGAGCAGGTAATTTATGTTCGTGTATGTGATGTGTGTATTATGTTCGTGTATGTTCATGTTTTACTCTCTGCTGAGCACTGTATCTAATCCTCCTACACTGTGCAGTCGCTCAGAAAATGGCGGCACACTGTGTAGGAGGTTTGAAGATTCAAACCTCTCCTTCTCCTGGCACTAGCCAGGAGAAGGGAGGGGGGATTGTGCGAGGACACTAGAGAGAGTGTGTCTACCCCAAATTTGCAGCATAAAGCAATGAGGTTGCTTTACCACATTGACCATGCTGCAATTTGGGAAACTGCTTCCTCTAGTGGCCAGAACATGGAAATTTTATAAATTAGAATCTAATTTATAATATTTCCTGACTTGTGAAAAAATTAAAAAAATTAAAACAATGTGTAATCACTTAAATAATAATTGTTTAACTAAATGAGTAATCATTAGTGTCTGTAATTACGGCCCGCTGACGGCCACCGTTTTCGGGCCCTGCTCCCATACAAAGTATGGGAGCGCGGCCCGTAAAATATGAAAAATACGACATGCTCCATAATTCCCGGCACAGTTCTATGGCACGGACACCCATCCGTAGCAATACGGAAAGGTGTCCGCAGCCAATAGAACTGAATGGGGCCGTAAAACCGCGGACCGTGTTACGGTCCGCGGTTTTACAATTGTGTGCATGGGGTCTTATACCAAACCGAGCATATTTCACATCATCCACAACAACTTCATCATGAGCCTTACTCATATCATAACGCTATCATGACAGACTTCATAAAGTTACACGCAGAGACCCCTAGAAAATTTTATGATTCACTGTTGATGTCACTTTAAAAAAAAATGGAAAAACAAAATAAAGGTGCCTACTGCTTAATCCTAGTTAGAGAAAAGAAGGAAGGTTAATGTTTTTTCCACCTTCTCAAAAAGTTAATGTTTAGCCCTGGTCATGAATTTAATTCTATACCATTCCCACCTCTATGTTGACCTATTATCTATTTTCTTCAATGTTTGCGGCTTGTCTTCTTTTTCGTTTTTTTGCACAGCTATTATTAACCCCTTTAATGACCAGATATATCCGTAACGGACGGGTGCTTTTTCCCGCATCGTGACGGATATATCCGTCATTTGGACCTTGTGCCCAGTCTACTTACAAAATTGTGGCGGAAGTGCAGCTGTAATACAAGATAACTTTGATCCCAGCAGTTTAACCCCTTAGATGTCGTGGTCATTAGCAGCTGCAGCATTTAAGGTTTTTGACAGAGAGATAGGGCACCCTCTGTCAGCCCATCAGTTACCATGGTGACCGGGAGCCTAACAAAGGCTCCCAGGAATGCCATTGGTATCTGTCAGAGGCATGGCCTAATAGGTTGCCTGTTAGTGTAACATTGGCAGACAATAATGCTTTAGAATACTCTACTTCCAAAGCATTATATAAGTGTTCAAAGCATCACTGCTTCAAGTCCCTAGAGGGACATTAAAAAAAAAAAAACTATGCTTGAGAAAATTTTATAAAAATAGATAAACCCCTTTTCTAATAATGTAACTTTTTAAAAATGGTTCACCGTAACAAAAAAACAACATATTAGTTACATGATTTAAAAGTACGACAAAGTAAAAAAATATATATGTAAAGGATCTGCCAGACACAGCTTCTGTGTCGACGCCCGTGGTTAATCAGTCTGCATCTGCTCCTAGGTCTGATAGAGTGACTCGATCTACTACCACTCACTGCTGGTAGGCTGAGGAGTGGGAGAACCTATCACAGCCTGGCCAGACGGAGCTAGCTCCCGCCCTCGGTCTATTTATACCTTAATTTCCTGCTCTTCCTTTGCCTGTGATTCTGTCTAGTTTCCTGGCTGTGCTGTTCCTGCTAGTACTATTGACCTCTGCTTCAAATTGACCCTGGCTTTACGGACTACTCTCCTGCTCTGCATTTGGTACCTCGTACACTGCTGGTTTGACTCGGCTCGTTCACTACTCTTGTTGCTCACGGTGTTGCCGTGGCCAACTGCCCCATTTCCCTTAGCTTCTGTGTACCCTTGTCTGTTTATCTGTCGTTCACTTATTGAGCATAGGGACCGTCGCCTAGGACGGGCCGTGCAAGTAGGCAGGGACTGAGTGGCGGGTAGATTAGGGCTCCCCTGTCTGTCTCCCTACCCCAACATTACAATATACTTATTTGCCATTTCCGCATTCATACCAACCCGTAGAACAAACTCCACACACAAAAAAAATGGCAAAATTGCTGTTTATTGCTATTTTTTTGCATTCCCTTCCAAAAATTTAAAATTAGAACTCTTATACAGTTACATGGATGGAAAAATAAAAGAGTTATGGCTCTTTGAATGTGAAGATGACAAAAAGAAAACAAAATGCTTTGATCATTAAGGGCCAAACAGGTCAGTTCATTAAGGGGTTAATAACTGTATTGTTTAATTGGATTCTGAGCAGGGGCATAACATTATAGATCCAGGCACCCATGACAGGCCCCAACACCCTAAGTTTTTCCAAAATCTAGCTCCTACCTCATCTATAACTCAGACCAGTAGCGTAACCACCGCGGTAGCAGCTGTAGCGGCTTCTACGGGGCCCGTGGCTTGAGGGGGCCCGTGCCACCAGCCAACAAGCCCCCCCCATATGCCCGGTGGCACCACTAGCAGCCGTTATGACTGATACAGCGGTGGTGCCGCTACTACGGGGCCTGTGCCGAGCATCCAACATGTATGGGCCGGGCTTGAAAGGCACTGTCATCGCGCCGCTTCCGTGCTTGAAAGGCACTGATTGACAGGGCAAGTAATTCTGCCCTGCCAATCAGCGCCTTTGAACGACACATTGTTCAGCTCCAGCAGACCTGCTCAGAAGAGAGCAGGTCTGCATTTGCAGTATCCCAGAACTGGGAGTAAGGAGTGATGATCAGCCGACACTTGTCACGGTGATGGGCTGGCGGGTGTACCTACCCCTAAACGGTGGCCACTTCTGGTGCAGGGTAAGGAGGTCAAAGGGAAATAGAACTTGGATAGATTTGTTGTGACGCCAGTTATATATATGTAACCTGGGAATGAGCTCCTGTGTGGATGCAGGGCTGTGGTGATAACCCAGGGCCGAATATAACAAAGTCCACAGATATGGAGAGGTGCAAGGGTGCATGCACTGAAGCTGATATCTTCCCTCCCCAGTAAATGAATCCAGAGAAACAGGGGGGTAACTTAGAAAATCCAACTTACTTTACTTAGATCAACTTGCAGTGAAAGTATTGTACAGGCAGGCTGGATGTAGCATGGGATACAGGCAGGCTCATTAGATTCCCTTCTTCTTTGCTCAGATTAGTGTTCAGCCAACAGGTCTTTGCTTCTCTAGAAGTTCAGCTGTAACTCTTTGTCTCTGTACACAGGGTTCTTTAGGAATTAAATACATCACCCACCCAGCCCGATCCCACGTCTCATGTCCTCCTCACGTCCACGTAGTCCAGAATCGGGCTGGGCACACCCCCAGGCCCCCCACCCCACCTATCTACTGCCCATCTTACCTATACATTCACACAAACCCATGCATACACCTATACACCATATAATATATATATATATATATATATATATATATATATATATATTTTTTTTCAAGAAAACATATATGTCTATTTTCCTGAAGAGGCCTCTATATAAAAATGGCAACGTCCAATCTCCGTCAGGAGTACTTTTCACATTGGGAGATGGGTGAACAGCTGAGAACCCATTACATCTTCTGTGCTTGGTCCCTGGGTGCAGTCCAGGGCACATAGACCATATATCAGTAATGCACCAGGCTGTTTTTGTAGTAACAAACACAAATAAAGGACAAGGCTCTCAGAAGGCCATGGAGTCTCTTATCACATACGGGCAAAATGTTCCATTCTGGTATCGAGTGGGCAACTGTCCTCTGGTGGCTCGCTCGGATCTCCGAAGAACAAAGTTTTCCTCACCTCCTGTTACAAGAGGCTCCTCTTCCGACCTTGGCGCAGGCTCCTCTAGCTGGCAAGCCAGTGGAGTAACAAGAAACTGTAGCCGCTTGTGAGATCAAGGGTTGAGAAATAAGCGGACTTCATCACTGTCAGGGCTTCTTCAATTCTGGAAAGAGGATAGGCATGCTTGTGAGTGATGTGATTGAGCTTTCTAATGCTCCCATCTTTCTTTCTGACAAGAACAATTGTTGCGGCCCAAGGACTGTGACTGTCCTTAATTACGTTGGTGTCTTTCATTTCTTGCAACATTTTCTTGATTGGTTGGTACATGGATGGTGGAATAGGCCTGTACTTCTCCTTGATTGGAGGAAGGGATCCCGTTGGAATGAAGTGTTCTATCATGCTTACTCTTCCAAAGTCTAGAAGGAATTGCTAAATATTTGTTGATATTCTTGGGCAACTCTCAGAGCTACTTCTTTTTGGCTGATGGGAATATCTTCTGTCCCTATATCAAGTTCTTGCCACTACTCTTTCTTGGTGTCTGCGTTAGGGTGGACTTCAAGTTGGAGAATTGCAAAAGCTTTTGTGGAAGGAAATTTTGATAGCAGAGTCTGCTCAACCTGGCGACAACAGTGTACATAGGTAGGGTCACAGCATAGTCACTACAGTTCAGTAGTCACACTGGGACACTGCCATGGGTCACAGTAGCTATGCTTCTTGCTGCAACAACAACAACAACTGTATCTTCCTTAAATGGATTAGGCTCCACAAGGACGTCGTAGTCTTGACCCTGAAGTCCCATCTTTGCTTTGCACCATATCATCATTTCTGTACGGGGTTGCAGGATCACAGGTCTGTCATTAATAATCCTGGCTGGGCCTATCTCCCCTCTTGAGTTGGTGAGTCTCTGGTGACCCACTAACAAGCGTAGCGTTTTCTGGATAGGTAGTTTCTGGGCGGGTGGCGCTGCTTTGAGGGCATAGTTCATGACGTCTATGGCTTCCTGAAAAAAATTCTGTAGAATGTTCATTCCCAGAACTACAGGAGGGAAATCATGTTCTTTCACATCTATTACAATGATACCTTGCCGGGGTAATTCAGTTTTGCCTACTTTAACAATAGCCTCCCAGAGACCTACATGTGGGACGGGTTGACCATTACTGGCAATAATGTTCAGCTTGGAGGAAGGACGGTTGATCAACTGATCAGATTTCTAATAGCGTTCAAACTGGGGCAGCTGTATGGTGTTAATTTGCGATCCGGTATCAAGTAAAGCAGCTAACGGGATGCCATCTATGGTGATGGGGATGATGGGGCGATGTCCAACATATTTCAGGCCCCAGTTGGACTGATCTGAACCTATGCATTCTTTTCCTGAGGGTTGGTCCTTGGCCCCAGGAAATTCCTGTTTAACGGAGGGCATGCTCTCTCAACATGACCACCTCTGTTGCATATCCTGCAGATTGGTAGACCTAGAGAATCAAATTGATCGATGGGTCTCCTACCTGATCTGTAGTAGTTGTCGTCCCATTGGTGTTAGGATGGGATATCTCTGACAAACCAAGGATGATCGTCTTGTTTTGGCTGCTGCTTCAACTCCTTGAGTTCTTTGCACAGGAAAGCAAGGCCTTTGGTAAGCTCTGCAACTTGACCACGAATCTCTTCTGTAGATTCTTGCAGCTTCTGTAGCTGGGCACACTGAGCAACAACGGGTTTAGCACAAGCAATTGCAAGATTTTCAGGGGCACTCATGCCTTTATACACATCTCCTAGGCTTCTATACCGATCAGCATGTCCAGTGTGGACTGACACGGGTCTGGGTGGCTCAGTACTTGGATGGCAGTTTCTCTAAAATCTAGGAAGGTACTATCAGGATGTTGTAAAGAGAGCATTCCTAACTGTAACTTGGTACTTTCAGATATAACACCCTCAATAAATTGTTCTCTCAAGGTTTTATCAGCACTATTAGCTTCAGTGGGATCAGCTTGTCTAAGGGCATGCAAAGCTTCTTGTAGACTAAGGGCAAAGTTTCTCAAAGATTCATGAGGCTGTTGTTTTCTCCCAAAGAACCGCATTTAAAGTTCTGATAGAGTTCTGGTATTAAATATGGCATTTAATCTTTCAAGTATTTGCTCAACAGTTTTCTTTTCCCTCTGAGGCCAGGACTTGACTTCTCTTAGAGCTGCACCCCCTAACTGACCCATTAGTATCTCCACCTTTTGTTCCAGGGGGACTGAACATAGACAGTATTTTCTCTTTAAAGTCCCTTAACCCCTACCCGCACAAGTAAGTAACTGTACGTCGTTGCAGGAGGTTACTTCCCGCACGAGGACGTACAGTTACTGAGTTTTTTCCGGTGCACACTGTCGGCGACAGTGTGCACCGGGAACCGGGAGGTCTGCTGTCGCCGATGGCTGACACTCCACTCTTGCCGGCCAGCGGTCCTTTGCCGCTGAATTTGGCGAATTAACCCCTTAAATTCGGCGATCGGTTGCAATCGCCGAATTTTAGGGGTTTCTAGCATATCGGCAGACCCCGGTCCGAAATTGCAGGGTTTGCCAATAGTTAGCATGGCAAACAATGGCTTCCGTGTCTGCCATGGACGGAAGCCCATCAGGAACAACCTTCGGCTGGTCCTGATAGGCTTCCTGTCAGAGTGACAGGAAGTCACTGTGTCGTTCCCGATGCAAACTGTCGGCGACAAGGTGTGCATCGGGAACTCGGAGATCAGCTGTCCCCGACAGCTGACACTCCAGTGTTGCTGATCAGCGGCTCATCGCGGCCGATTTTGGCAATTAACCCGATTGCGATCACCACATTTAGGGGGTTTGTAGCACATCAGCAGCCCCCATACAATTGTGGGGGCTGCTGATGCTTGTGATGGCATCCGGAGGCCAGGCAACGGCCTCCGGGTCTGCCATATATGGAAGCCTATGAGGACCAGCCTCTGGCTGGTCCTCGTAGACTTACTGTCAGAGTGACTGTGACGTGACACTGACAGTTGGAATACATTACACTACCTAGGTAGTGTAATGTATTTTAGCAGCGATCAGAGCTGCAAGTAAAAAAAATAAAGTGTGAAAAGTAAAAAAAATTAATAAAAATGTTTTATAAAAGTGTAAAAATACGTTTTTGTTTTCCTATAATAAGTCATTTATTATAGGAAAAATATTATAACGTTAAAAAAAGTACACATATTTGGTATTACCGTGTTCACAACGACCCAAACTATGAAACTATAATTTTATTTTTTCCGCACGGTGAACACCGCAAACAAAATAAACGGAAAACTATGTCAGCATCGCTATTTTTTGGTAACCGCCCCTCCCAAGATATAGAATAAAAAGTAACCAAAAAGTCACATTTACCCCAAAATAGTACCAATAAAAACTACAACCCGTCCCGCAAAAAACAAGACCTCCCACAGCTTTTTTGACGAAAAAATGAAAACGTTTTGGCTCAGAATAGGGTGTCTTAGAAAATAAATTATTTTATAGAAACTTAATTGTATTGTGTAAACGCTGCAAAACTTAACCCTTTCAAGACCGAGCTCATTTTGGCCTTTAGGACTCAGCCCCATTTTTTCAAATCTGACATGTGTTACTTTATGTGGTAATAACTCCGGAATGCTTTTGCCTATCCAAGCGATTCTGAGATTGTTTTCTCGTGACATATTGTACTTTATATTAGTGGAAAAATTTGGTCAATAAATTCATTGCTTATTTGTGAAAAACACCAAAATGTAGAGAAAATGTGCAAAAATTATGATTTTTCTCATTTTAAATGTATCTACTAGATACAGATGTATCTGCTAGAAACAGATAGTAATACCACACAAAATAGTTACTATTTCACATATTCCATATGTCTACTTTATATTTGCATAGTTTTTTGAACATTATTTTATTTTTCTAGGACGTTACAAGGCTTAGTACTTTAACAGCAATTTCTCACATTTTCAAGAAAATTTCAAAAGGCGATTTTTACAGGGACCAGTTCAGTTCTAAAGCGGCTTTGAGGGCCTTATGTACTAGATAGACCACATAAATCACCCCATATTAAAAACTGTACCCCTCAAAGTATTCAAAACAGTATTCAGAAAGTTTCTTAACCCTTTAGGCGTTTCACAGGAATTAAAGCAATGTAGAGGGGAAATTGACAAATTTTATTTTTTTTGCTGCAATTCATTTGTAATACATTTTTTTCTGTAACACAGAAGATTTTACCAGAGAAACGCAACACAATATTTATTGCCCAGATTCTGCAGTTTTTAGAAATATCCCACATGTGGCCTTAGTGTGAAAATGGACTGAAATACCGGCCTCAGAAGCAAAGGAGCACCTAGTGGATTTTGTGGCCTCCTTTTTTTAGAATATATTTTAGGCACCATGTCGGGTTTAAAGAGGTCTTGTGGTGCCAAAACAGTGGAAATCCCCCAAAAGTGACACGGTTTTGGAAACTGCACCCCTCAAGGAATTTTTCTAGGGGTATAGTTTGCATCTTGACCCCACAGGTCTTCTGCTATATTTATTGGAGTTTGCGTGTGAAAGTGAAAATCTACTTTTTTTCTGAAAAAATATAAAAAAAAAGATATTTGCAAGCAATAAAGAATAAAAAGCACCCCAAAACTTGTAAAGCTACTTCTCCCGATTACAGCAATACCCCATATGTGGTACTAAACTGCTGTTTGGACCCACGGCAGAGCTCAGAAGGGAGGGAGCGCCATTTGGATTTTGAAGCGCAGATTTTGCTGGATTGGTTTTCAGTGCCATGTCGCGTTTGCAACGCCCTGGAGGGAGCAAAACGGTGGAAACCCCCCAAAAGTAACCCCATTTTGTAGACTACACCCCTCAAGGAATGTTTCTAGGGGTATAGTTAGCATTTTGACCCCACAGTTGTTTTGCTGAATTTAGTGGAATTAGGCCATGAAAATGAAAATCTACTTTTTTCTGAAAAAACATAGAAATGTTTAATTTTTACAATGAATAAAGGAGAAAAATCACCCCAAAATTTGTAAAGCAATTTGTCCTGATTACAGCAATACACCATATGTGGTAATAAATTGCTGTTTGGACCCACGGCAAGACTCAAAAGGGAAGGAACAATATTTGGCTGTTGGAGCTCAAATTTAGCTGGAATGGTTTTCGGGTGTCATGTCGCATTTGCAAAGCCCCTGAGGTACCAAAACAGTGGAAACCTCCCAAAAGTCCCTTTAGGGGACTGGAACGAGCGATCATTAGGTCGCTGATACAATACACTGCAGTACTAATGTATTGCAGTATAATATTATTTTTACAGGCTCCTGTAACAGCGCGATCGCTGTTCCTGTCCATTAGTCCCGGGTGTCAGCTGTAATACACAGCGGACACCTGCAGAATATAACCCCCCGCACCACGGCATGCTATTAAGTCGTGGTGCGCGAAGGCGTTAATGCGCAGCGGATGGTGCAAAGTGAAAATTAAAATTTTCCACTGATATGCCATTTTAACGCACAATATGTTGTGCCCAGTTTGTGCCACTGAAGACAAATACCTCATACAATGTTGAGCGGGTTCTCCCGGATATAAAATATCATATATGTGGACGTAAGCTGGTGTTTGGGCACGCTGTGGGGCTCAGAAGGGAGGGAGCACCATTTGGCTTTTGGAGCGCAGATTTTGCTTGGTAACTGTTCTGCTTGGGGTTTTGCTGGTATTTCAGTTTATAATGTGGGGGTATGTGTAAACTGGACAGAGTACATCAGTACATAATAAGAGGGTATAATAATTCGGTAAATAAATAATAATCCGCAGATATGTGGCCAATGTCGCACTTATAAATGGCGCCCGATCTTATCAGCTTTTGGACACTGCACAATTTCTGTCGCTATATTCTGAGAGCCAGAACTTTTTTTCTTTTTTCTTCACCGGAGCCGTGCGAGGACTTATTTGTTGCGGGACAATCTGTAGTTTTCATTGGTACCATTTTAGGGTACATGTGATTTTTTTATCACTTTTTATTAGATTTTTTTGGCAAGCAAAGTGACAAAAAAACAAATTCTGACAATGTTTTTTGTCTTTTTTTTTTTTTACACTTTTCACCGTGCGCTATAAATGACATTTTACTTTATTCTGCGGGTCGATGCGATTACGGCGATACCAGATGTATATAGGTTTTTTATGTTTTGTGGCATTTGCGCAAATAAAATCACTTTTCAATAAAATTATTTATTTTTTGTGTCACCATATTCTTAGAGCCATAACTTTTTTATTTTTCAGTCGAAAAAGCTGTGTAAGGGCTTGTTTTTTGCAGGACGGGTTGTCGTTTTTATTGGTACTATTTTAGGGTACATGCGACTTTTTGATCACTTTTTATTCTATATTTTTGGAGGGTTGATGACCAAAAAAATAGTGATTCTGACATTGTTTTTTAATTATTTTTTTTGCGCTGTTCACCGTGCGGAAAAAATAATACTATAGTTTTATAGTTTGGGTCGTTACGAACGCGGTGATACCAAATATGTGTACTTTTTTTAACATTTTCATTGACGCTGAGAGTCACACTGACAGGAAGCTTATGAGGACCGGCCTCCGGCTGGTTCTCATAGGCTGCTGTGCACGGCAGACCCGGGGGCCATTGTATGGCCTCCGGTTCTGCCTTATAACCGACTGCAGCACACGCAATCGGTCCCCGGGAAAGTTTGTTGTAGCAACAAACTTTCCAGTTTGTTGTAGTAACAAACTTTCCAGTTCGTTGCTACAACAAGCTTTCCCTGCGATCACATGATCGGGACCTGAACCAATTAGGTCCCGGTCATGTCTCCGGGACCAGAGGCAGGGGTTAACAGCGCGATCCGGGTGTCAGCGCTACTCTGAGACACCCGGATTGCGCTTTTAACACCCACCGTGAATTCACGTCGGTACTGCCCAGAGCCCAGCAAATGCCGACGTGAATATACAGTGGGCGGTCGGGAAGCGGTTAAAAAAAACAATACCAATATGGTATCGCCGTAATCGTACTGACACGCACCTTAGCTCTAAAAAAGATCCTGTGGGGTTAAAATGCTCCCTATACCCCTAGAAAAATTCCTTGAGGGGTGTAGTTTCCAAAATAGGGTCACTTTTGTGGGGTTTCCACTGTTTTGGTTGTTTGTGGTACTGTATATATGTCAGAGCTTGATTCTGGATCTGTAATTATATGGGATATATTTATAATAACAAAATTGCAGGGCAGATGGAATTGTAATCAATTGATTGTGTATTTCATGGGAACCTGTCTGGTAGTTTTAACCCCTTGAACCGCCATCTTGCGGTAATACATGACCTGACAATATTTCCCTTGTGTGTTTTTTTCAGATGAAGCTAAATCTTTAAAATCCACTTTTAAAATGGCGTACACTATATGCTAATTACTCATTAAAGGGTCATGGAATGGTGCTGCTATCCTGAAGAGTCCCACAGTCCTGCCTCCAAACCCACCTTTCCATGTTTGAGTGACATCTCCCTGGCAGATACAACTTTCTCGGATGCGCCATTGCCTTGTGGCACTATACACAAGGGGGGGGGGGCTGTGTGTCACTATACACAAGGGGGAGCTGGGTGGCACTATACACATGGGGGAACTGTATGACACTATTTACAAGGGGGAGGGCTGTGGCTCTATCTACAGGGGGCTGACTGTGGTGCAATCTACAGGGGTCTGTGTGTGGCGCTATCTACTAAGGGGGGCTGTGCTGAACTATCTACTAAGGGGGGCTGTGTGGCACTATATACAAGGGAGGGGGGCTGTGTGGCACTATATATACAGTGGAAGCTGTATAGCGCTATATGCAGTGGGGGCTTTATGGCGATATCTACAGGGAGGCTGTAGACAAGGGGGAGGTGGGTTATGCTATCTACAAATGGGGTGTGACACTGTCTATAGGCGGGGCTATATAGCACTGTCTACAGGGGGCCTGTATGGCACATTCTACAGGTGGCACTATTTATAAGGGGGGCTGCTTGTGGCACCCTGGGGGGGACCCGGGTCAAGAGTTTGCTATGGGGCCCAGTCTTTCTTAGTTATGCCCCTGACTCAGACTGCTGCTTCGTCCCTCCTGTCATGGTTTATACTGCGGCTCGACCGCTTTAGATTTGCTTTCTATACACATCCAAGCTCCCCCCAAACTCACCAAGATGCCAGTATATAGAGAACCAATTTCCATTACAGCACGGTAAAAAATATTATAAACTACAAGCAACTAAACCACCAGTGAGAAAAGATCAAAAGCAAATCTTTAAATTTATTCTATTTTTCATTTATTCTCCAAAATGCAAATCACTCTGATTCACTGCAAATCCAAGTCTGGCTAATCAATTCTACAATCTCTATAGATGAGAAAAATGTTAAAAACCTGCCCCCATTGATTCTCCAAAATGTGCCTTACTGCAATTTTCTGTAAATCTGGAACCCGATTAATTTAATTTTTACCATCTCGAATTATAAGATAACTTTTACACATACACTTCTTTGATCGCTTATACAGCCCCGTGTATGAAATAGATGCAGCGGCAGCGTTACTGCGTCTATTGCTCCCAGTGATCATGTGACTGGTCACATGATCGCCGGGATGCCATTAGTGACAGGCTGCTGCTGAGTCTAACTAGACCCAGTACAGCCCTATTAGTGACAATAGTTACTATAAGTGGGCTGATTTCCCCTGTAATTGGGGCTGCTTTTCAGCTCCAGTTACAGTGGAAAAACATGGTGTAACAGAAAAATAAATGAATAAAGTCCACCAAAGGTCTTTTCTGACCTTTGAGGGACAGAGCATAATAATAAAAAATTAAAAGTAAAATAAAGTAAAAATAAACGAAATAATAATTACACATAAAATACCCACCCAAAACCCAAAAAATGTTCTCCACACCAATCATTGTCGTAACGCTAGCCCTGACCCAATTACCCTAAAATAGACATCTAATATATAAAAAAGCATATTTTTTTCACTATTATTTTCAAACTAAGCCTGAAAATTCTAAAATAGCAAAAAAGATGTGTATAAAAATGATTAAAAAAAAGAAACCTGCATTGTCTACAAAAAAATATTGCAAAAATCACGTCACTAGCCGAACAAATAAAAAAGTTATAGCTGTTTAACTAACGCGTGCTAAAAATGGCTAAACGGTGTCTGGTCCTGAAGACTCAAAATTGTCCGGTCCTGAACCGGTTAAATACTCATAGGTAGATGGGAAAAGGCTAGCACTGTTGAATACAAGACACAGAAGTACACATGTATGGAGTTTCTTATCTCTGCAATTCCACCTAATAGCAGACTCCGCTAAAAACATTTGCCCACGGGATGCTCAGCGACCAGGACAGCACAAGAGCTTATAAATATTTTCAATAGTAAAGTAAACGGCGTGGCACTCACCAGCTTATGCAAACAATTTCTTAATTCAGTGATCGTGGCCAGTAAGATGTCAAAAAAGCCTACGGCCGTTTCGCGTAGGCTTTTTCCACATCTTATTGACCATGATCGCTGAATAAAGAAATTGTTTGCATAAGACGGTGAGTGCCACAATGTTTGTTCTACTATTGAAGACATTTTTAAATACCCTGTGAGGGAATTATAGGTTGGTAGAGTAGAGGAAAATAGCTACAAAGAGTGTCTTTGTCTCTCTCTCTCTAAAAGAAAAGGCACAGACGTGCATTACACAGAGGACCGGCCTTTGTGGTGTGCGACCTATGCCATCGCACAGGGCGCATCACTCCAGCAGGTGGTAGGGGGCACTGCGCTGGCTCTCTTCCCCTGCTTGTGTTTCTGAAGCGCCCGGGCCCACCGACTCTGCAGCTGCCTTTCCACGCGTGCGCTCTCGTCAGTGGCGTAACTACCACTGTAGCAGCCATAGTGACTGCTAGATGCACCACTGGGCATGAGCGTGCCCATGACACCCAACGGGACAGGCCCCCCCCATGCCCGGTGGTGCCGCTAGCAGCCACTATGACTGCTAAAGTCGTATCGACGCTAAATCCAATGTTATCTGCATCCTTAGGACGCAGATACTATTGAACACTATGGCAGAGCAGGGAGGTATCTCCTTGCTCTGCCATTTACTAAGCTAGAGGCCGTTCGGCCTGCAGCCTATAAGGCGCAGGGAGGGGATCCCTGCGCAGGCCTGCGTGGTGATGTCACTAGATCACGCCAGCCTACAAAAGGATCCCGTTGATGTTGTGGAGCAGCTCCATTTGTTGCGGGAACAGGGCCTAGGTGAGTATAATTTTTGTGTTTTATTTGCTTGGGGGGCAATGTCTACAAGGAGGAGATGGGGGCTGTATGGCACTGTCTACAAGGGAGAGGTGGGGGACTTTATGGCATTATCTACAAGTGGGGTTGGGTATGTGTATGGCATGGTCTACAAGGGGGAGGTGGGGGTCTGTATGGCACTATCTACAAGGGGGAGGTGGGGGTACTGTCTACAAGGGGGAGGTGGGGGGCACTGTCTGGCACTATGTACAAGGGGAGGTGGGTTTCAGTATGGCAGTATCTACAGGGGGAAGTAGGGGGCTGTATGGCACTATCTACAGGGGGCAGTGTGGCAGTGTGACAGAATCTACAGGGGGCTGTATGGCACAATCTACAGGGGGCACTATCTACAAGGAGGGGCTGTGTGTGGCACCGAGGGGAGGGGAACATTATACTGTGGTGGGGACACTAAGGGGGCATTATACTGTGTGGGGGCCACTAAGGTGACATTTTACTGTGTAGGGGCACTACATGTGGCATTATAATGTGTGAGCACAAAGGGACAAAATACTGTGTCCTTAAATATTATTGTACTTTATGGGACAACTATGGGGGCATTATACTGTATGGGGGCACGAAAGGGGCATTATACTGTGTAAGGGCAATATACTGTGTTGTGGAACTTAGGGGACATACTGTGTAGGGGGGACTAAAGGGGGCATTATACTGTGGGGGGCACTAAAAAGGGCATTATACTGTGGGGGACGTTACACTTTTTTTTAGGCATTATTTTTATGAAGTGGTGGGGCACCGAAAGAAAATTTTGCACGGGGCACCATCTATCTTAAGGCCTGCCACGATTACACGACATCCCATGGAATTCAATGGACACTGTGTAATACTACATTCAATTAATTTCCTTTTGCAGAGGAACTGAACACTTTCTGCCGACACAGTATCCCCACAGATTTCAGGTTGATCACTGGGGGTCTCAGCAGTGGATCTTATAATAATTCAGTTCGTTATTTCTGTGCAATAAAGAAACAGTTTCATGTCAAATACAGCTCAGGTGTATCTGTACATCTATCTCACTTTCTACCATTTTAAAGCACAGAATTTTACTGAATTTGTACTCATTTGTAGAAACAATACACCATAACAGTAATTAGAAGAAACATATTCAGAAAATATAATGGTCTGAGCAGATAGATCTGATCATCATGAACAACCATTCTCATGACATTTTCATAGTGATTTTCACTAGAATTCTTCTTCATTTTTATTTGAATCATACTGAAAAATTGATGTGTGTAAATTCACCCTGCTCTAATTCTTATTAGATTTTATTTTGCTTTTAGTGCCTAGGATGTAAAAGAAATGCTGCATGTTCAACCCCTGTTTCCCAGTGGCCCACAGCTGCCAATATCAGTAATTTTCATTCTGCCTTTAGTACGGTTTAATTTTATTATATGATCATTGGCCCATATACTGTATGTATCTCATGAGCCAAATTGGCACATTAACTGGACATACATAGTGCAAGCTTCATCTAGGGAAAACTGAGCAATGTGAAATGACTACTTAGAAAACAACAATTTGTTTTACAAAATTTAATATGTCCTAGTAATGGAATCTTGATGTAAAGGTGAGATGACAAGTTATTCTGCAATTAGAAAAAAACAGAAGGTGACAGTATCTTAACAGCCTCGTCTAAGCACAATACAATAGGTAGGGTGCATCTCAGCAAACATATATGCAAAAACGGAAAGTAGGAGAAGAGGAAAAGTCTGGGAAAAATTGGGTCTCAGCTCCTGGGTAAAAATATATGACATTTTAGCAAAAATATTATGTTAAAATATGAGTAAATGGCATCATTGGTGATCCTGCATCACATCAGAGATACGTCACATACCCGGCCGGGTAGAGGTACAGCAGTCACAACGAATATAAAATAACAAAGACACTAAAGAAATAGTGCATAATAAATAATGCATAAAGTAATGACAGATACAATACATATATGTACATCAATAAGTGCTATGCACATTCAGTAAATCAAATACAAGCAGATGAATGAAGCCAGGCGCCTGACTGGTGAATCAGGTGTGCACAACCATTCCTGAACCGCATGGAGCAGGAGAAAACAATAAGTGAATCACCACAAACAATTCACTGCCTAGATGAAAAAGCAAGATTGCTGGCTGAAGGACTGGCCACAATTGTGCAGCAGGACACAAAATCAAGGCCAAATTGAGCAATATGAGGTTTGTAGGTAAATTCCTGGTTTAGCAAAATCAGGCCTCGATGGATATGTCCAGCAGATAACGGACCAAGCAGGCCACCATACACAAATGGTAATAGGTGTATAATTGCTGGGCTAAATTGGGGTGGGATGTTGCACCACCAGACACTGATATAAACCAGGAAGGAAGAGTAAGAAAACCCAGATACTCATGTGCCATTAATGTGTGTGGTCCAGGACACGCTGTTGTAGGTCACGTGCATCAGGACATCGAGGGACTTGGATGTGTCCTAGTCCGATCATAGTAGCATCCTTTCAAAGTTGGGGGCAAGCAAGCCAAGGCAGCACTGGGACACTGAGGTGCAGGTGTGCAGCCAGTCAAGCGGGATCCCGCCGTGTGACGTCAAGATGTAAGCCACATGCGCTAATACATTTAGTCACCATGTGACTTGTTCAGAGCGTGCATAGCTAGGTTAGAATAGAGTACTTATTTAAATGTGGGTGCAGTCAGTACAAGACAGGCTTCGCCACTAAATCATTTAACCCTTATATAGGCAAATTGTCAAAAAATACAACATCACGCTTTTTCTCAGTCCTGGGTCAGGTACCGGGTTCCAGGAGAAAGAGATAGGTAAGAAAGCAAAAAAAATCTGTGAAAAAGAAATTAGAAAATGAATGAGTGATAGTAGTAGCATCCTTTCATAGTAGCATCCTTTCAAAGTTGGGGGCAAGCAAGCCAAGGCAGCACTGGGACACTGAGGTGCAGGTGTGCAGCCAGTCAAGCGGGATCCCGCCGTGTGACGTCAAGATGTAAGCCACATGCGCTAATACATTTAGTCACCATGTGACTTGTTCAGAGCGTGCATAGCTAGGTTAGAATAGAGTACTTATTTAAATGTGGGTGCAGTCAGTACAAGACAGGCTTCGCCACTAAATCATTTAACCCTTATATAGGCAAATTGTCAAAAAATACAACATCACGCTTTTTCTCAGTCCTGGGTCAGGTACCGGGTTCCAGGAGAAAGAGATAGGTAAGAAAGCAAAAAAAATCTGTGAAAAAGAAATTAGAAAATGAATGAGTGATAAATAGATAGATAGCAGACAGAAAGAATAAGTTGGACCACGCACTGGGAGCCAGTCGCGCTGGCCAAGTTTCGGGACATAGGCCACACCTAATGAAACATGTTAAGATTTAGCTCATTGTTCGGTCCAGAAGGATAGGGAGATTTCAAAGTATTTATCCACATGCTTTCCTTTTGAAGCAGCAATCGATTGTGATTACCCCCTCTACTATCCTTGGAAAGTTAACATATAGCCATAAACGAAAGGCCCTTGGGTGACTGCCTATGAAATTTCTTAAAATGCATGGCGAGGGGGCTTCTCTCATCCTGATTCCTAATGTCACGGATATGCTCAGAGATGCGTAATTGCAGTTCCCTTATGGTTTTCCCTACAATAAATTTATTGCAGGGACAAAAAATATAATAAATCACCATAGAGGAATGGCAATTTAAAAAGTTACGTACAGAAAATGTCTTCATAGCAGTAGAGTAAGGAAAATACATTAAATTTCTTGACGGATTTGCATTCAGAACATGTACCGCCTCTAATCTTTTCTTTAAGTTGATGTGTGGGCCAGGTCTTTGTTTCTATTCTCCCAAATTCAGATTTAACTAGTAGATCATGTAAATTTGGGGCACATCTAGAAGTCATACTTGGGAAGTCACCTATCCTATTTTTCCGCAAAGGGTCAAGTGTGGCCAATTAAACCCCTCTTATTGTCTCCAAAATGGGAGGTGAGCCTGATTTTGTTTTGAGTATCAGAGGGTTCACTTATAGATCTTTTTTAAAGTACAGTTTTCTGATTGGTATGCAGGGCTTTATTATACGCCCGCTTAAATAGGATCTGTCACTAGTTAAGTAATGCCCTATCTCCTAGCTAATCTAATAGGTACTGTCAGACTGATAATGCTAGTGAAAATTCTGTCCCAAAAAGTTTATTATTTTAAAAGTTATGAGCTTTTATCTAAATATGCAAATGCAGCTATACTAGACAAGTGGGTGTCAACACCAGCGACTCTCCTGAGGTGGAGCTCCTCACAGCCTCTGACGCTGTCCTATCAGCATGAAGCTGCATCACACAGTGTAAGAGACTGAGGCTGGAGGGAAGGGGGATCACTTCAAATAGCCATATCTCCGGCTGTGGACCACCTAGAATTCTGGTAGCATATGAAAGATGAGATTCTAATCTTTAATATGGCACCAGGATATAGCTGTGAAACAACCGGAAATATCACCAGTTGAAAACACAGTCGGGAATATAAGCTGTATACTGTATGATCACACTGTGTTGCTGGGCTGGCAAAAGGTGAACTTCATGACTCGACAGCAGCATACAGAAAACATTACACCACCCAGAGTGAAAAGAAAGAGTTACCTCCCATTTGGCAAGTATAGCCAAATTAGCATATTTAGAAATATGCACATAACTGCAAATAATAAACGTCTATGAAAACAATTACACTGTAGTTATCAGCATCACAGTGCCTATTAGATTAGTTAGGAGATAGGGCATTAATAAACTAGTGACAGATCCTCTTTAATACACCTACAACAGTGTAAAGTTGTTCAAGCGTACCTCTCAAAACCATAAATATATTCTCAATGTAAGGGAGCCAACATGAGGCAAATATCTGGAACAATTCACAAAAATAGATAGCCACCAATTCCCAGTATCCCAGGTGGAGGCAATGATAGATGCTCCACAAGATGCTCCTAAAGCCGTGCCCTCCACCTGCAGATAGAATTTGTCATCAAAAGAAAAACAAGTGTGGGTTAATAGAACTTTGAGCATGTCAACAATTCATTTTGATGAGTAAAGTCAGAAACGTACATATCTAGAGAGGTGGTCACAGCTCTTTATCCAATCCGTTGAAGGATGGAGGTATAGAGGGACTTATGTCCATTACAACAAGCAGTCAGTTGGTGGGATAACATATAAATTGGATAAAACATCTCCTGTATCGAGTACAAATGAAGGCAACGAGTACATCAAAGTCTTGAGTGGGACCATCTGCTCCAGAAATAATGGGACAGCCAGGTGGTGACTGTTTATCCTTGTGAACCCTGGGCAAAACTTAGATTGTTGTCATCCTAAGCTCCTTGAGTTTAAAGTAGTAAAATTCATCTTTACTAATCAGGCCGAAGGCAAATTGTAGTTATTGGTTTAATTTACGTATGATATCTGATACACTGTAGTAGATACATATATAAATTGTATCTTTCATTACTTTATGCATTATTTATTATGCTCTTTCATGTACTATATATTTAGTGTCTACGTTATTTTATATTCATTGTGACTTCTGTATCTCTACAAAATATGTGACGTTTCGCTGATGTGATGAGGATGACCTATGATGCCATGTACTCATATTTTAATACAATATTTTTCTATAAAATGTCATATTTTTACCGACAAGTCGAGCGCCAATCTTTTCCAGCCCTTTCCCTTTCTCCTACTTTTCTTATTTTGCAAATAATTAAAAGCAAGGCTTCATGCACTACATTTATTTTTTCCTCTATGCACCTTTGTTTCAAATTTAATGCAGGCTGAAGTACAGTATGGGCCCATAACAGACTATGGGCACCGTATTACAGGTCCAAGCAACGCGGATCTGTAATTCGGTGCCCGTTGTCTGCTATGAGCCCATACTGTACTTCAACATGCCTCCAATTGTATACATAGGCATACAGAGAAAAAAAATAGGGCATGCCCCATCACATGCCATATTACGCAGGTATTCTCTCCAAGCAGCACTGCACCATATGGCTGCACATAAGTCCCTAATATAGACTTTATGTCGAACTATAGCATAACTTTTGACTGACACCAGTTACAATATGTAAATTCAAGCATCTTTTTACTACTTGTGGAAATATCCACTTGTTATCTAAAAATCTCCAGAAAGCTGCTGTTGATGGATCTTTTATTGTATCCCTATTTAGTACAACCTGTTAATGATTTCCAGATAGCAACAGTTTTACTTCAACATAGTTTATATTAAAACGTGATATATATATATATATATATATATATATATATATATATATATATATATATATATATATATATATATATCAAAGGTTAACCAATGCTTTAAATATACTGCCAAGGGGTCTACATGTTATTCTTTAGCAAAAAGTCAAAGGAAACATAATATTCTTTTTTCTCAATAGAACTCAACCAGTGGAGATTATGAAGTATTTTTTATGCAAATTCAAACAGCAGTTTTGCCATATACAGATATGTCCATCCTTACCTGTGCTTGAATTTTGTTAAGGACTCCAATTTCTCATAAAAATCAATTCAATACAATATCGCGATATGCTAGTAAAACCATTGACAGACTGCAATTCACATCACAACTACTAGGTGGCCACACAAACACATATAACATAGACATCGTGACAGAGTAACATGAAATCATGTTTTTTTTTTTACAGCTGGCCATCTTGCGCCACACATTTTAAGATATGTTGAGATACGAGGAAAAGTAAGGAAGGACGCATCTGTATGTCATACTAACCAATGTATGCTCCTTGTGCACATAGGATGCTGTAGCTCACTCCTTGTCATTGTCAACTATGATAGGGCTGGAGTACATAAAGGGTTATTATATTCTACAGTATCGCTTGAACGATATTTTTTTTATCCAATTCACATAAGCCGCTGTGAATCGAGCAGGATACAAAGACTTTGCTCTATCTGTGTCTCTCTGCTCTAGTCCTCCGTATCTCTTGCCTCACCTGCATAATTTCTTTCTGTTAAGACAGCATTTCATACCAAGAGAAGAATATGCACAAAGAAGCAATGATTGTGATAAACAGAAATTTCCAGATGTGAGTAAAAGGAGTACAGAGAAAAATAAATCACAGTATGAGCAAACATATCACATGTGAGCTACCAATCATATGCCCAGATATATACTGGTAGCCTTTTACAGACATGGCATTGCATAGAAAACACTATATAAAGCAGCATTTATTAATATATGAAGTCAATACAAGTAAACTGTTTGTATTGTTGACTGATTTATACGGTTAAGGGCCCCTAATCCACCACCCAATGTTCTGATCTTTGCACAGGCATCACAATTAAACATGATCAAACAAGGGAGTAAGGATCCGAGCTTAGGGACTATCCTTCACGCCTACAAGAGATGGCAACGACTGGAATAACAAATGTAAAAGGGGTTGCCTATTAGCAGCCCCTCTATGAGTTACAACAGAGAACCACTAAGAGAGTGGCTCCCACTCAAGTGTGCTGTAAATGGCTGATAGGTGCAGGACCCACATATGGGACTCTCACCTTCCAGGAGAATGGCGGTCTCTATTGAAATCTGTTGGAGTTATGCAAAGAGATGATCATTGAATCTGGTTGCCTAAACCATATTTAGAGAGGTGCTTATTTTTTTATATGGCACTGATCATTTTGTTAAATTGAATTTTTATTGATTTTACAAAAACATACAATAAAAGGTTTTGTATTCAATTACTTCTATATAAACCATCTGCAAATTACATAAAAAGAAAGAAAAAAGGAAGAAAGCAAAAAAGCAAAAAAATAAATAAAATGAGAAACAGAAATAAAAAGAGAGAAATACCTGTGTACATATATGGAGATAGGAGTCAAACATCATTTTCAATTCACTAAGCAGAAAGCTATTGGTACATTTATTTAAAAGACAATTAGAATCTTCATGAAGCCAGCCGTCCAGTCATATTATATATTATCACTAAGTTACAGGGTAGCAAAAAGGGACTACATGGGAATAGTAGCCTGATATAGGGACCACGGCAGCCAAAATGCTGTGTGTTACCGACCTCCAGGGTATCTGGCAGAGTACAACTGTTCCATCTTACAGGAATGAGTCACTTCATTAATCACTTCCCGTTTTGAGGGGGTAATAGGCAGTTTCCAATGCCGGGCGATGATTAATCTCGTGGCAAGAATAATATGGCCAACAACCACTACCAGATTCCTTGGGATATATTCCATTCCCAGAAAACACAAAGACAAGGATGGCTCCGGAGGAATCACATGGGAGGTGACCATATGTATCAACATAAAAATGGAATCCCATAGCGGTTTAATTACCGGGCATGACCACCACATATGAAAATAAATCCCCTTAAGCCCACATTGCCTCCAACAAGACTCCGGATAAGATTTATCCAGTTGAGCTAGACTAACAGGAGTGAAGTACCAACAAAGGAACAGTTTCTGTGCCATCTCCCAGTGATTAATACCGTGTGAAACCCTCCTTACCCAAGAAAGAGCATGCTTCCAATCAGGCAAAGAGAATTGGACTTCAAAATCTCTTTCCCAAATAAGCATATGGGAAGATTTATCTAAGAAAGAGGTTCAAAAAAAGAATTATAGAATGTAGATAATCCCCCAGCACTCCTAGATGACAATAAAAAAAAACAAAAGCAACCTTAGGAAAAGTAAGAGCAGCAATATCTACAGACCGCAGAGCATGTCTGATCCTAAGAAATTTGTAAAAATCTTTAGCTGGAAAACTAAATTTGTTCTTGAGCACTTCAAATGTAGCCAGCTTCCCATCCTTATACAGATCCCCAATTTTCCGAACACCCAAAGTTTCCCTGTGTAGTCTAACTGTGTAATAAGTGTAATACCGTAATGGAAGGACCAATATCGACACAACCCCCGGAGAATCAGATGACCATACAGAGTCGAGATAGGACCATGCGCGAACTGCCGCTTTTATGCCAGCTACTTGAGGCAGCGGGCAACTCGGGGAAACCGTTTGGCGATGCAAGAGGGAAATCAAAGGAGCCCCTAATAGCGCCGCCTCTATAGAGGCCCAACACTTCTGTGGGTTATACACCGATGAGATACCAACAGAGAAGGACACAAATACAGAGTAATGTTCAATGTAAGGCAACGTTGCTGAACTATATAGAATCTACTGTATTAAGTCCTAGAATAACCAAGATAACCTTGGTGCATCGATCAAAAATTGACATAAGATGAATCCAAGAAAATATGATCGACTCAAGCACATGAAATTTATGGAAAAAGATACAAAATTTTATTGACATGAAAACATAACAAGATAAAATTGGAACAGGGAATGAGTCACTCAATAAAAAGACATCAAATCGATCACGCACCGAATGTAAATATCAAGTGATTATGTGAGCACTAAACATGTGGTTAAAACAGCAAGGATGATGTAAGTATATATGCAGATCTACGTCTAATGGAGCCGAGGTAAGTTATGACAAGAGGGACAGTTCAATGAGATCCAACAAAAATGTATGTATGTACTAGCCCGCCTATGTGAGGGCATACAACAACAGTTACATGTACATACAAATACGCAAATGCAGTGATTGTCTGAGTAAATCTGAAGGGCTAACAAGAACCCTAATGTGAATGCTGGAGGATCAACAATGAAAAGTCAGGTGTACAATGCACATGGGCTCACAAAAGATGACAGAGGAATGACATAAAAACCTCAATGACAGCTGTCTAACAAGGAGAGTTTGTAAAACATACCGGTGGACATGGAAGAAGCGTGAAAGAGATGTCTGTACCCGAAACGCGCGTCGGGTACAGACATCTCTTTCACGCTTCTTCCATGTCCACCGGTATGTTTTACAAACTCTCCTTGTTAGACAGCTGTCATTGAGCTTTTTATGTCATTCCTCTGTCATCTTTTGTGAGCCCATGTGCATTGTACACCTGACTTTTCATTGTTGATCCTCCAGCATTCACATTAGGGTTCTTGTTAGCCCTTCAGATTTACTCAGACAATCAGTGCATTTGCGTATTTGTATGTACATGTAACTGTTGTTGTATGCCCTCACATAGGCGGGCTAGTACATACATACATTTTTGTTGGATCTCATTGAACTGTCCCTCTTGTCATAACTTACCTCGGCTCCATTAGACGTAGATCTGCATATATACTTACATCATCCTTGCTGTTTTAACCACATGTTTAGTGCTCACATAATCACTTGATATTTACATTCGGTGCGTGATCGATTTGATGTCTTTTTATTGAGTGACTCATTCCCTGTTCCAATTTTATCTTGTTATGTTTTCATGTCAATAAAATTTTGTATCTTTTTCCATAAATTTCATGTGCTTGAGTCGATCATATTTTCTTGGATTCAACTTCTGTGGGTTAGAAGACCTCCAAAATTTAAGTTGATCCAACACATTATTTTTTAACATCAGGAGCGCCCATGCCCCCCAGATCAGTTGGTTTTGATAGAGTTGAAAAATTTATTCGAGCGCACAACCCGTTCCAGATATATTTATTCAGTATAAATTGTAATTTATTAAGAAAAGACACCGGGACAGGGATTGGTAAAGTCCTAAACAGATATAAAACACGCGGAAGGATCATCATTTTAAGTACTGCTATACGACCAGCCCAGGAGATAAAAGGTTTACGGAAGCCAGACAATATCTTAAGGATTGAAGACAATAGAGGGGTGTAATTAGGTGCAAATGTAGCGGAACTAGGGCTAGCCAGGGATATGCCCAAATATGGGATACTGAAAAGGGAAAGAAGCTGCTATAGAGGACTTAGTAATAGCATCTAATCCAATATAAAGAAGTAGGGATTTTGACCTATTAATCTTATGAAGCCCGCCCGAAGGCATTTAAGAGATCCAGGACACATGGTAAAGTGACAACCGGATTTGTCACTGTCAGGATCACATCGTTGGCATAGAGGCCAATCCTATGTTCCTACTGACCCACCTTGATTCCCCAAATCCCAGTAGAGGTTCTAACTCGTTCCGCCAGGGGTTCCATGATGAGTGCAAAGATAAGAGGGGACAGGGGGCACCCCTGTCTAGTCCCATTAGTAATACGAAAGGGTCCCGAGAGACGTCCAGATATAAACACCCTCGTGGAGGGAGACGAATATAAAGCCAACACGGCAGATTTATTGAACACTGTGAAGCCAAATTTAGTCAAAGTTGCCTTCAAGAAATCCCAATGAATGCGGTCAAATTCCTTCTCCGCGTCCAAGTCTAGAAGCAGAGAAGGGGTCCGAGCGAGTTCAGCAGCTCTAATAAGATTTAAAAATTGTCTCTTGCCATCCGGAGCCTGTCTATGAGAAACAAAACCCACCTGGTCAGCATGAATCAGGTCAGGCAAAAATGCAACCAGACGGGCATCCAAGATCTTAGCATATGGCTTGGCGTCTGTGTTCAGCAAGGAAATCGACTGGAAATTTGCAGAGATAGTCGGCTCCTTGTCAGATTTAGGCAAAGTAATTATGAGAGCTTCCAGCATTTCCGAAAGGAAGGAACCCTTATCCATCGCCAAATTGAACACAGACGTCAAGTGCGGGGCCAATATCGGGGCATATTTCCTATAGTACCCATTGGAGAACCCATCTGGACCAGGGGATTTAAAGGCCTTTAAGGACACAATGGCATACATAACCTCTTCCACAGAGATGGGAAATGAAAGGGAGGCAGCCTGATCTTTGGACAGATGGGGAAGGGAGACTGTATCTAGAAATGCAGAAATGTTGGCTTCTTTCAGTATATAAGTATCCTGATCCTGCTGAAGGTTATGGAGAGAGTCATAGTAAGATGTAAACTGATCCACAATCTTTTGAGGATGTGAAATTTTTTCACCTTGCGAGTTTAATAAAAAGCTAATTTTTTGTTTAGATCTAGTAGCTTTTAGTTGTTTAGCCAATAAAGCTCCCGACCGGTTGTCATGGGCATAGAAATTCATTTGGGTCTTTTTAAACGCATAAGGATACATAAATCAGAGTGAAGTATAGGCAATTCCGAAGTTAACCGAGGAGAAGGGGACATTTTATTTTGAGTCTCTAACATCCGAATTTTACAAATTAAAGAATTAAATTCTTTATCCCGTTTCCGTTTAGCTAAGGCACTCGCTTTAAGGAGCACACCTCTCATAACGGCTTTATGTGCATTCCAGACCATAAAATCGTCTGAATTGATATCAAAGTATTGT
Organism: Rhinoderma darwinii; assembly: GCF_050947455.1. Classification (NCBI taxonomy): domain Eukaryota; kingdom Metazoa; phylum Chordata; class Amphibia; order Anura; family Rhinodermatidae; genus Rhinoderma; species Rhinoderma darwinii. The sequence continues at coordinate 99,566,686 of NC_134693.1, read as the reverse complement.
TCCAGTTCCGTTTTTACACGTGTTGATGGTCTGGGTGCGACAAAATATATTCGTTTAACCTCCACACATAAGTAGGCGAGTACGAAACGGTTTCATTAATAGAGAGTGTTGGTGCATGATCCGACCAGGTTATCGTACCGATCTCGGTCCCCACTACAGCTCGCAGACCCTGATACTCCAGGAAGAACATGTCAATCCTGGAATATGAGGAATGCACATGTGAAAAAAAAAAATGTACATCTGATCTTTGATGACATATGCCTGTCTATGAGAAACAAAACCCACCTGGTCAGCATGAATCAGGTCAGGCAAAAATGCAACCAGACGGGCGTCCAAGATCTTAGCATATGGCTTGGCGTCTGTGTTCAGCAAGGAAATCGACTGGAAATTTGCAGAGATAGTCGGCTCCTTGCCAGATTTAGGCAAAGTAATTATGAGAGCTTCCAGCATTTCCGAAAGGAAGGAACCCTTATCCATCGCCAAATTGAACACAGACGTCAAGTGCGGGGCCAATATCGGGGCATATTTCCTATAGTACCCATTGGAGAACCCATCTGGACCAGGGGATTTAAAGGCCTTTAAGGACACAATGGCATACATAACCTCTTCCACAGAGATGGGAAATGAAAGGGAGGCAGCCTGATCTTTGGACAGATGGGGAAGGGAGACTGTATCTAGAAATGCAGAAATGTTGGCTTCTTTCAGTATATAAGTATCCTGATCCTGCTGAAGGTTATGGAGAGAGTCATAGTAAGATGTAAACTGATCCACAATCTTTTGAGGATGTGAAATTTTTTCACCTTGCGAGTTTAATAAAAAGCTAATTTTTTGTTTAGATCTAGTAGCTTTTAGTTGTTTAGCCAATAAAGCTCCCGACCGGTTGTCATGGGCATAGAAATTCATTTGGGTCTTTTTAAACGCATAAGGATACATAAATCAGAGTGAAGTATAGGCAATTCCGAAGTTAACCGAGGAGAAGGGGACATTTTATTTTGAGTCTCTAACATCCGAATTTTACAAATTAAAGAATTAAATTCTTTATCCCGTTTCCGTTTAGCTAAGGCACTCGCTTTAAGGAGCACACCTCTCATAACGGCTTTATGTGCATTCCAGACCATAAAATCGTCTGAATTGATATCAAAGTATTGTTCCAGTTCCGTTTTTACACGTGTTGATGGTCTGGGTGCGACAAAATATATTCGTTTAACCTCCACACATAAGTAGGCGAGTACGAAACGGTTTCATTAATAGAGAGTGTTGGTGCATGATCCGACCAGGTTATCGTACCGATCTCGGTCCCCACTACAGCTCGCAGACCCTGATACTCCAGGAAGAACATGTCAATCCTGGAATATGAGGAATGCACATGTGAAAAAAAAAAAAAATGTACATCTGATCTGTGATGACACCTCCAGACATCATACAATACCCGATCCCTTGACAAAAAAACTATAGCAGATGGAGATCTATGTGACTTTTCCAAAGTATCCAATGAAGGATCAATAACAGAGTTAAAATTCCCTCCCATGACCAGAATACCGCATCTGACAGTATCCATCTTTTCAAGAAGAGATGAAAAGAACCTTCGCTGGCCAGTATGTGGAAAATACATATTCACTAGGGTATAAGAAACTTTGTTAATTTCACAAACAACAATAATAAATCTCCCCAAAGGGTCAGATATGATAGTATGCAAAGAAGGTCGCCGAGTCCCCAAATGCCATCAAAAGCCCACGTTTTTTCTTTGTACCATCAGAAGCAAAAAAAAAGATTGGGGAATTTAATATGCATACATTTAGGGTGTTTAACTTGAATGAAATGAGTTTCCTGAGCAAAAATGACATCACAATGGGATGTAGTGGCTTCCTTCCAGAACATACTGTCACAGAGCGGGTAGTGGACCCACTAGGCCGTACCGCCGTAGCGGGAAGGCAGCTGGCAAAACAACAGGAAACCCAAGTAATACAATATCCCGCACAAGGGTACCTGGATAGTCCAGACAGGTGCCGCAGGTTGCGCCAGACGTGGTGGATTCCTCCGTACGTGGCAGATGACACAGGACGTGGCGGATTCCTCTGGATGTGGCAGATGACACAGGACATGGCAGATGACACAGGACGTGGTGGATTCCTCTGGATGTGGCAGATGACACAGGACGTGGCACGACTCAATACTAAAGGCACAGCACGGGAAACAGGAACAGGTAACAAGGCACGGGTAACAACTGGAACAGAAAACACTAAGGGACCATTTGCAAGACACACTGGGAAAACTAACAACGCTCAGGCAAGGATCAGAAGGCCTGGGGCCTTCTTATAGACCAGGAAATCATGGCAGTTGATGATGATGATGACGATTCCCTTTGTGAGCGCGCTGGCCCTTTTTGGCCGGGCATGAGCGTGCTCGTGCACCCTATGGGACACAGCAGACTGGAGCGGAAGTGAGCGCTGGCGTCTCCTAGGAAGGAGATGGGGGCCAGCGCTCACGGATCCATGGCTGCGGGCGTTGGGAGGTGAGTAAACTCGACAGCCCGCGGCCATGGACGCTACTCATATTATGTTTAATTGGGCTGTTCAGGCCCTTCACATTAAGAGATATTATGGTAATTGGCATGATTTACAACAGAAATGCCCAAGCACCAACACGGCTGCAACCGCCCCCCAAACATTGCCATAGAGAAACCAATTGCCTTTGTATGATATACAAAAAATATATGTTGTAGTCAAGTACAATACAAAAGAAAAAAATAACATTACAACAAGAAAAGAAAAAAAATAATTATCACCAGGCAAAAGCACACTACCGGTGAGAAGTGGGGGGATAGGACAATATCCAGAGCTCAGAAACGGGCTTAATGAAAAATAATAATAACTGGACTAGGACACCTCCCAAGTAAAACTAAATCAGGAGTGGTGGCCATTTCTGCTCACGACAGTCCAGTCTTCTTGCATACGGGCCGGAGACCTTAGACGTTGAGAAGGGAATGATAAATCGACCGGAATGTTCCATTTCTTTAAAAGATTTATACTCTCCTCTACAGACAAGACCGTATGAGGGACCCCATTCTTAGGGATGAAAAGCTTCGTAGGAAAACCCCACTTATACTTAATATTTGCAGCACGAAGAGAGGAATTAACCGGGTAAAAGCCACGTCTTTTCTGTAAGGTGGCAGCTGAAAAATCTGGAAATATGGATAGCTCAGCATACGGAGCTGGAAAAACACCCCTCTTTCGGCATTCCGCCATCAATTTCTCCTTAACCCAATAGAAATGTAAACGAACTCGAACATCTCGGGGTGCAGACTCAGGAGCAGACCTCGCCTTAGGAATTCTATGCACCCTACCAATAGTGAAGTCCAGCGTAGAGCAGGACGGTAGTAATATCTGGAAGATTTGCAAAAAATACTTAGCAAGGTCAGGCTGCAAAACCTCCTCTGGGACACCCCGAACTTTAAGATTGTTCCGTCTTGATCTGTCCTCCAGATCTGTGACGTTATCCCGCAGCCTATTCACCTCCGCCTCAAGCGCAGAGTGAGCATCAACAAGCTCATTATGTGCAATAGAGAAATGGACCATTTTCTGTTCAAGATGCTCTGTACGAGAGCCAAGACCATCAATATTTGCTTGTAATTGATGAACGACAGAGTTAAAATCTTTAGCAATATCCTTACGTAAGGAGAGTAGCATAACTTTCAGGGTATCAGCAGTCAAAGGCCCTTCCGGACTTTCATAGGCACATAATCCTGATGGCGTCTCCGGTTCTGCAGGCATTCCAGCTGATTTCAGGCGGGCGTCCTTTTTGCGAACCATGCCTTCCCCGCATAGGGATTCTATATGCGAAATCCAGGCGTCTCGCTTATACAGGTCCAGGGGGCTCCTGTCAGACGGGCCGGAGATACAGCGTGGTTGTGGACATCCGGCTGCTGGGCGGCGCTAGGACCCGCTTCGTGTGCCGCGGCCGGTGATAGAGATGCAGCTTCCTGGAACAACTGGTCTGCGACGTCTTGCTCCAGACCCGGATTCGGATCAAAGAACTCGGTCAGCTTCCGAGGGACTGCCGTTTTGAGTCTCTTCTTCACCATCTCCTTGAGGTAAATATCGGGGTAAGTATTTACTCACAATAGAGCACAAAATTTTTCCGGTCCGGTATCCTGGTTTGAGCCGCTTTAGCCATAATACCTGTAGGAGCTCACTACAACGTGGCCATCTTGACCATCCACCGAGCTCCGCCCCCAGCACTGTTCATTTTATGTAATATGTTTGTATAATTATACATTTAAAATGTCCATGTTTATTAAAGTTTACTACCTTCAGTTCCAGTAGTCTTTGCTGTATTGATACATGATGTAGGTCTGCTTTTCTCTTCTCTTTATATTGTATGCAGGGTCAGAATTTGGACATTCTCTATATACAGTTGACGTTAAAAGACTTTTCTTGGTTATGTACCATCAATCTGATCTTGACTAGTGAATAGTGTTTTGCTATCTTCTTTTCGGGTATTCAAGCTACTAAATAGCATGTCCATGATTCCTGTGATTGTTATCAAACCATCTTGTTGCTGGACATCCATTATCTCTCCGGAGCATAATTTTTTAAAATACTAAATGAACTTCTCATAAGCATCCAAAACAACATGGCCTCATACTGGTGTGAGGTTTGTGTTGAGTAGTCAAAGTGTGAAATAATGAGTAGAAAATATGCTGAAAACAAATGTCTCTAAAAAATATTGTGCATGGATCTATTTCTTTTTTTTATGCCACTGTAAAAAGAAATTTGCACTGCAGTCCTCAGCTCTAGCAAAGCACAGTGACATTAAAGCATTAAAGCGGAGACAATTCAGACTACCTCAGTTTTTCTTTCCATAGTATTCCTAACTCCAGACAACAAGAGCAACACCAAGCAAATATAATCTTATAAGTGAAACATTCTACAAAATAAAGATGATCCTTGCTCTTTAATCTTGTGTAGCTTTTTGGCACACAGGAGTCATGGAGAGGTCTCTTCATAATTTATTGAATCTAGAGACTTCTGCAGTCCTTAAAGTCCAGCACCAGAATACTTTATTGGCTGCTGCAAGCTGTTACATCCAACTGAGAGCAGAAAACGTATGCTGTCTTGTACCCAATACAGATATATACACATTAATAAATAACAATGAAGTGAAAACAGCAGGAGGCAAAACTAGGGAAAATCCTGTCGAAAGTGACAGCGGAAGCTGAAACAATGCAGTTGTTGCATGAGATATAGCAAATCAGAGTTATTATTCCTCCAAGTGACAACTATGTAGACAAGTCAATGGGATCAAAACACACAGATGCTAATTCTCAGAAGGAGTAATACAAGAGATTAGGCTAATGATGGCGCAAAACTGGCCTACAGCTAAAAGGACAGCAATTTGCCAGTACAGCTTCATATATTTGGATTTCGAAACATTTCAGCTTTAGCTTTTTATAGACTTCGGGAACCATTTTCTCGCTTGAGGCACCTGCAAAGAGTACATTCAGAGAAACAAGTATAAATTAGCATAATGAAGTATTGAACTAGGAGGGCTAAGCTGTTTTATAGAGTGTTGAGCGTAGATTTATCTGCACAGCATGTTACAGAGGAAAAATTCTCCTGGTGATCAGAGAGTTAAATATACTGGTTACCCCAACAAAACCATACAAACCTTCAAGTCTCCGTTCTTTGCCGCATAGTGTATCAGCTGGAGGATTATTTAGGATTAATTAACTGCAACCTTTATTTTCTGATCATTCCATCTGTTTTTTTTTACAAAGAACGATTGACTACCTGTCTACTTGATTATTTTGGGTCAACAGTGCACCAGGATCAGAATCAGATTGTTAGGCTATTTCTTTTTTTTTTTTTCATAATTTGGATTTTTATTGTAAAGTTTACAAACACACAGGAACAAGAATAAAGTGCGTGAATACTTTCGTAATCGATCAGAACAGAACATATCAAATCAAAACATATCCTATCATATAGATAGAAGCAAACGCTTATGTACATCAATATCCTTGTTACTCCGGGGCGGTTGTCACCTGCATTTAGAAAAATATACAGTCAGGCACATGGCATATGAGGTAGAGAATGCCTCTCTATATTTGGAAGGCACATATACCCTGACTTGACACATATTATGAAAAGTGACCCCCCCCCCCCGAACAGGTACGATGAGAAAAGATTGAGACAAATCAAAAGAAGACAAAAAGAAAGGGAAGAGAAGACGGACAAAAGAAGAGCAAGGGAAAGAAGATGAGGAATCTTAATGAGTGCTGGGAGCAGAGACATTACCACAAGAGGAATATTGTAACGCCTCCATTTCTGATTAAGCCCAATCAGGACCTAGCTATATAGACCACCATATGGAATACTCTAGCTCAACCAGTCTGCGAAATGAGGACCAGATTTGAAGGAAGACCATGCGTTCCACAGAGAAAGAACCGCGTCATAGCTGCCTCTGTCTTCTGCAAGAAGAGACTCCATTCTACACAGTAGGTCCATTTCCACAACCCATTCACCAATCGTAGGCACCGCAGAAGTCTTCCAGTGTCTAGGAATTACTGTCCGTGCTGCTGTCAGGAAATGTCTGAGTAGGCCCTTTTTTATGCCTGACAGAGGACCCGGAATCAAGGATAACAGAGCCATCTGAGGAGTGGGTATGATAGGAGCACACTCCATCAATGCATAGATGTCGAACACCGCTTTCCAAAAAGTCTGCAACACTGGGCATGACCACCAAATGTGCAACATCGTGCCAGTCTCGTTGCTACATCGCCAACAGACATCTGATACTTCTGGGTACATTTTATGTAGAATCTGTGGGCAACGGTACCATCTGGTCAGTATTTTAAAAAAAAATTCCTGAGCGTGGCAAGCCATTGGCATTTTATGGGTCAGGAGGAAAACCCTGTCCCACTCAAGCAGAGATATGGAGAAGCCTAGATCCTCTTCCCATGCGCCAACATATGCAGGGGCTGATTGACAGAAGTCTCCAATAGGATGGCATACATCTTGGAGATCACACGAGTAGGTGGCTCTTGTAAGAGCAACAACGATTCAAAGGACGTGGTCACTGAGATGCAGATACCATCCGGCAGGGCCGAGTGTAAAAAGGTAGACAATTGTGCATATTCCAGCCATGAAAGAGTCCTCTCCGGGCAGGTCTCTCTCAACATATGTAGCGGAGGGAGGCGACTCCCATCCGACATCACCTGACACAGCCTAGTATCCTCTAAAGCGGTCCAACTCAAAAATGTAGCTTTGTGAACAGCTGGTGGAAACTCAGAGTTATCAAACAGAGGGCTAAGAAGTCCTGGTCTATGGGAAAGCCCCTTTCGAACCATCAATCTGTCCCAGAGAGTGAGAAAATGATGGGTGAGCATAGGAAGGGTCGAGAATGCTGGTCGATGATCCGGCAGAATCCACGGCAGCGATCTCAGAGAGAGCGCCACCATGGACCTCTCAATCCCCACCCATTGTTTATTGGTGTCATTATGAAACCAATCTATCGCTCTAGAAAGCACTAGAGCTTGGTGGTACAACCCCAAATCTGGGAGTCCCGCTCCCCCTTTCATTTTAGGGCGAGACAGTGAGCTCATACTGATGCGAGGCCTCAGAGTGCCCCAGACGAACTTACGAAACGCTGCCTCCAATGTCTTAAAATACGCCCTAGGAACCATAACCGGGATTGCCTGAAATAGATACAAGAACCTAGGGAGGATATCCATTTTGATGGCATTAATACGTCCAAACCATGACAATTGTGCTCTGTCATAGGATTGGAGATCCTTCAGCGTACGTTGCATTAAGTGAGGATAATTAAGGGAGTACAGATCCGTTAAAGTGCCAGAAATCTGAACCCCCAGGTATTTGATAGATGTCGCTTGCCATTTGAAAGAGAAGGATGATCTTAGAAGATCAACCGACTCCTGTGGAAGCGATACATTTAGTGCTTCCGTCTTTGTGTAATTGACCTTGAAATTACTGACCCTTCCGAACCCTTCAAATTCTCGAATAAGCACCGGGAAGGAAATAACAGGATTAGTAATGAATAATAAGAGGTCGTCTGCATATAACGCCAGCTTATGGTATTCACTACCTACCCGTATCCCAGAAATATCTGGAGATGTACGGATCGCCACTGCCAGATGTTCCATTGTGATCACATATAGCAATGGGGACAGCGGGCACCCCTGTCTGGTTCCGTTAGCAATCTGTAGAGCTGCGGAGTACATGCCATTGGCCCTGACTCTAGCCGTGGGTTTCTGATATAGAGAAAAGATCCTTTCTATCATTACCGGGCCAATTCCCATTTGTTGTAAGGCCGATCTCAAGAAAACCCAGTGGACTCGGTCGAAAGCTTTTTCTGCATCAACTGAGATCAGACAAGTGGGTATGGACTTTTTCTTCGCGTGGGACATCAGGAGAAGAGTTTTATTGGTATTTTCCCTCGCTTCTCTCCGAAGGACAAACCCCGCTTGATCAGTATGGATGATTCTCGGGAGCAGAGGTGCCAATCTATTTGCAATTGCCTTAGAATAGTGCTTAACATCAACATTTATAAGCGAAATCGGGCGGTAATTGGCACAAATAGAATGGTCTTTCCCTGGTTTAGGAATAACCGTAATGGTAGCTTCTAACGTTTGCAGCGTGAAGGGCATTGATGACGTGACCGAATTGAATACCCTAGTCATAAAAGGAAGGAGCTGCGGAAGAAAAGCCTTGTAGAAGGACGTCGGGAAACCATCCGGGCCCAGACTTTTACCCGACGGAGCGGACTTGATAACGCCCTGGATTTCTACGTCAGAAAAATCAGCGCTCAACTCCTCGGTCTCAGCCCTTTCCAGCTCTGGCAGTGCTGTTTTAGCCACATACTGGTCAATTTTCGTTTGCAGAGCAGCAGAGGACATATCTTGTAAAGGTCCCCTGAGATTATACAAGGAGTGGTAATACTCCCGAAAGGTTTGCACTATCTCTTCTGGCTTATGTTTAATGTCACCCGAGCATGACTTAATCGTTGGGGACCCGTGGCTTGAGTGCTCTGGCTAGTGCTCTGCCACACTTATTAGAGTGTTGGTAAAAGAAACCCCTAGCACGGTCTCTGAAAGAGGCCTGAGCCTGATCCAGCAACTCTCTCAAGGAATTCCTAGCCTCTGAACATGTCTATCCTGCTGTACATGTCATGGACCGCAGAATAGAAGGTATAATCCCTTGTTTGAGGGTTAAGTATCCTCCAAACGTCCACCAGCTGCATTGCAAAAAGTTTAGCCTTAAGAGCAGATAGCTGTGTTGCTGCTACCGAGGACCTGCCCGAAGACGAGTCCATAACTCGGTCTAGGACAAAGTTAAAGTCACCAGCAGTGATCAAGAGGCCCTCTGTGAAGTTGGCAAGTTCTGTCAAGTAGCTCCTGCAAGTGCGCACCTGATCATGATTAGGGAGGTACAGATTAGCCACTGTGAACATTTTCCCACAGATCTGAAGTTTCACAAACAAAAAGCGCCCATGAGCATCAGATCGGGTTTCTACAACAGACACAGGCAGAGATCTATGTATCGCAATACTCACTCCTCTTGACTTAGCTTCCGGGTTGGTACTATGGAACCACTGTGTATAGTACCTATGAGTCAAAGTAGGCACATGTTCACTCCTAAAATGCGTCTCCTGTAGAAACAAAATCTGGACACGCTGCTTGTGCATATTATACAAAATCTGAGAGCGTTTCTGCGGCGTGTTGAATCCACGCACATTTAGCGAGCAGCAATTGAGAGACTCCATCAGGAATGAGGACTGCGACAAGTGGGGAAGGGAATGGGATGGAGAGGGAGAAAAGAAGAGCAAACAATTAACAAAGAAAGACAGAAAACAATTATGACACTATGGAAAACACCACAGACGGTGTTCCAGCCCCAAAACCACTAAGTTGAGGGGAAAGAGGTATATGTAAAGTGTTCAATGCGTAGCAGAACACTACCTACGTACGGAGTTGACTGAACTATGGAAGAAGGATGATCCCAACCAACTTCCGTTAACCCGATATCATTGATATAAACAACCGCCATATTAAAAGAAAACAGAGAAACTGTGGCGGGACAACGATATGTTTAGCCCTTAAAGGGCACCTGTAAAAGAACCACACAAATGCATGACATCATCACGTTCAAGGGAAGGAACCAGAACATAAAGCAATACAATATATACTATAATATAATATATCGGGCCCCGCTAGAAAGGTGGAGGGAACAGCTATGAATAGACATTCCCCAGAAAGCATCAGAGGGATTAAGAAATTCGAGGCTTATGAGCCATTACAACCCGGGCTTCTCCCACCTACTGTTTCATCTTAGGGCCTGGCTACCAATAAGAGCAAGTTATGCTCGCGCCCCAGCTATACCTTCCTGCTCCCTCTCAGGGCCTGTAAAACCATACTGTAACATGACAAGTAACATTTTTGTAACTCAAAATCTGGGGAAAAGTAGGAAAGCAGCAACATAATAAATCCCATGTTTAGGACAGGACCATGTCCGCACATTACCCCTAGCCTCAAAAAACAGCATCACGTTCAAGGAAGTACTGCGAGGCTATGGGAGCAGCTAATGTCACATCATGGTTCCAACCGATTTGATTCCGGGACCATCGGCGCCTGAAGTCGTCTACGACGAGGCGGAGCTGAGTAATTTTCCACCCTGGAGTTACGCCGTGGTGGGCGCTGTGGTAATGGCGGGAAGAGCGGCCAATCAGAAATAACAATAGCAGGCAAGTCCAGAGCCGCTGTGAACTCGGGGATGTCATCTGGGGAGTACACCGAGTAGGTAGCCGAACCTCGTCGAACTTGCAATTGAAACGGGTATCCCCATGAATACGGAATATCTTTCTCCCGAAGTACCATTAGTAGCGGCCTCAAGGCTCTCCACTTTGCCAGCGTAGAGCGGGAAAGATCTGCCAGCAATTGCACCGGAGCACCGTCAAAGTCCAAAACACCCTCGTTATGCGCTTGACGCATAATGGACTCTTTAATTTGGAAGAAATGTATCCTGCACACTACATCACGTGGTCTCGCCAGATCTGTGCTTTTCGGACCCAGGGTACGATGCGCTCTATCTATTTCCAAACGGGAGTCAACCGGTTTTTCCAATAGCGTGTTAAAAATCCCAATCAGTGTAGGAATGAGATCTTGGGGTCCTGTAGCTTCAGGGATACCTCTAACTCTGATGTTATTCCTTCTATTTAGATTTTCAGCGTCATCAGCCATATCAAATAATAATTGAATGTGGGCAGAATGCTGATCTAATAAACTTTGTTGGGAAACCTGTTGCTGTTGGAGTGTCTGCGTGGTTACTTCAATGACCGCCACAGCAGTATTACTATGGTAAATGTCCCCTTTCAGAGAACGTATCTCTGTTTTACACACCGCTTCAAGGCGGGAGATATATCCCTCCATGTCTGTTTTAGTGGGAATGGCCGCCATCTGTGACGTGAGTGCCTGCATATCGGGACCCCGCTCAGTGCCCTGTGATGGGACCGTGGAAGACTCACCCCGGACCAGGAGAGCTGGAAAGTCCTGTGTCAGCTCCGAGGACGACCTCGCTCCTGAAGGCGCTGCAGATGCGGCCGCACCCCGACCCGCCATGTTGGTTTGCTGAGGCGAGGAAGCAGGCGACCCAGGTTCTGTAAAGTAGTGAGGAATGCCGCTTCTCATTCTCCCTTGATCTCTTCTTGCCGGTGTGGTAGCTTTACCGCGTGTTCCCCTTCGCATTAGTGCGGTGTAAGGTGTTGTCAGACGCTGGAAGTCAGTCGGGACGCCGGAGCTCTCACACCACACGTCTTACCAGCGCCATGTCCTGGCCACGCCTCGTTAGGCTATTTCTTTATTCTATCTGTCTGACGTACTAAGTTCGACAGATTTAAACCAATGCCTCTGTTTTCTGAATTCTCAGCATTAGGCCGGGATCCGTTCTCAATGTGGATTATATTTCAAAATATCCTTTCCTAACAGTTAGTCCCTATATGACTTTAACTCCTAGGCGCACCACGACACAACTGTACATCCATGTGGCCAGTGTCTTAGCGCACGGGTACATACAGTTACTGCGCAGTTCCCGGTGCACACTGTCGGCGACAGTGTACACCGGGAATCGGGAGGACAGCTGTCCCTGACAGCTGACACTCCACTGTATGCCGATCCGCGGCTTATTTCCGCTGATTTCAGCAATTAACCCCTTAATTGCGGTGATCGATTGCAATCACCGCATTTTAAGGGTTTCTAGTACATCGGCAGACCTCACAATGAAAGCGTGAGGTTTGCAGATGGCTAGCATGGCGACCGGAGGACAAGTAATGGCCTCCGTGTCTGCCATGTACGGACCAGCCTCCTGTTAGACTTCCTGTCAGAGTGACAGGACGTTACTGCCGTTCGCGATGCACACTGTCGATGACAGTGTCGGTGACCGTGTGCATCGGGAACTGGGAGGTCAGCTGTCCCTGACAGCTGACACTCCACTGTTGCCAATCAGTGGCTCATTGCCGCTGATTTTGCCAATTAATTTGTTAAATGCGGAACTCGATTAAGATCTCCTCATGTAGGGGTTTTATAGCACATCAGCAGCCCCCATGCAATTATGGGGGCTGCTGATGCTTGTGATGGCACCCGGGGGCCAGACAACGGCCTCCGGGTATGCCATGTATGCAAGCCTATGAGGACCAGCCTCATAGGCTGTGACGTCACACTGACAGTTTGAATACGTTACACTACCTAGGTAGCGTAATGTATTCTAGCATTGATCAGAGCTGCAGGTAAAAAAAAGAAAGTGTAAAAAGTAAAGAAAAAAGTAAAAAAAGTTAATAAAAATGTTTTACAAAAGTGTAAAAATAAAATATTTTTTTTCCCTATAATAAGTCTCTTATTATAGGAAAAAAATGAAACCGTTAAAAAACACATACACATATTTGGTATCACCACGTTCGTAACGACCCAATCTATAAAACTATAATGTTATTTTTACCGCACGGTGAACGCTGCAAAAAAAACACACTAAAAACATGCCAGAATCACTATTTTTTGGTCACCACCCCTCCCAAAATATAGAATAAAAAGTGATCAAAAAGTTGAATGTTCCCGAAAATAGTACCATTAAAAACTACAACCGGTCCCGCAAAAACAAGACCTCCCAAAGCCTTTTTGACTGAAAAATAAAAAAGTTACGGCTCTCAGAATATGGTGACACAAAATAAATAATTTTATAAAGAAGTGATTTTATTGTGCAAACGCTGCAAAACATAAAAAAACTATATACATATGGTATCACCGTAATCGTACCGACCCGCAGAATAAAGTAAAATTGTCATTTATAGCGTATTATGAACGCCGTAAGAAATAAAGAATTTAAAACGCCAAAATCACTGTATTTTTGGTCACCAAAGTTCTAAATAAAATGTAATAAAAAGTGATCAAAAAGTTGTATGTAACAAAAAATGGTATCAATAAAAACGACAGCTCATCCTGACAAAAATAAGCCCTCACACTGCTCAATTCATGGAAAAATAAAAAAGTTATGGCGTTTGGAAGGCGTGGAGTGAAAAACTAAAATGGAAAAGCAAAAAAGGATCTGTCCTGCAAAAGTTAATTAATTTCTATTAAAAAAATAAATTATTACCACATGTGGGGTATTGACATACTCGGGAGAGATTGCGTTACAAATTTAGGGCGACTTTTTCTACTTTATCCCTTGTGAAAATGAAAAAATGCAACATTTTAGCGGACAAAAATGTTTATATTCATTTTCACGGCCTAATTCTACTAAATTCTGCAAAAAAAACCTGTGTGGTATAAATGCTTACTAAACCCCTAGAAAAATTCCTTGAGGGGTCTAGTTTCCAAAATGGGGTCACTTTTGGTGTGTTTCCACTGTTTTGTTCCCTCCAGGGCGTTTCAATCGCGACATGGCGCTAAAAACCAATCCAGCAAAATCTGCGCTCCAAAATGCAAATGGCACTCCTTCCCTTCTGAGCCCTGCTGTGGGTCCAAACAGCAGTTTATTACCACATATCGGGTATTTCCGTAATCGGGAGAAGATGCTTTACAAATGTTGGGGTGCATTTTCTTCTTTATTCCTTGTAAATATTACAAATTTCTATGTTTTTTCAGAAAAAAAGTAGATTTTCATTTTCACAGACTAACTCCAATAAATATAGCAAAATACCTGTGGGGTCAAAGTGCTAACTATACCCCTAGATAAATTCCTTGAGGGATTTTTCACTGTTTTGGTACCACAAGACCTCTTCAAACCCGACATGGTGCCTAAAATATAATCTAAAAATAAGCAGGCCACAAAATCTTGTAGGTGCTCCTTTGCTTCTGAGGCCAGTGTTTTGGTCCATTAGGGCACTAGGGCCACATGTGGGATATTCCTAAAAACTGCAGGACCTGGGCAATAAATATTGAGTTGCGTTTCTCTGTTAAAACCTTCTGTGTTACACAATTTTTTTTATTACAAATGAATTTCGGCAAAAAAAAAAATGTGCAATGTTAAATACTTTTGTGTCAAAAAAGACAAAAGTATAGAAGGTATGATACCTTTATTGGCTAACCATAAAAGTTCTATATGCAAGATTTCAGAGCACAGAGGCTCCTTCTTGAGGCAGTTTACAAATGAATGACTTAGAAAAAAAGCACAACACTTAGATGTTACACAAAGACAATTAGTACATGAGGTGATACATCATCAAGACAAGCCTAGGCAATAAAACTAACTAAGGAAGAGAGCGGGTCTCAAAATACCAGAAGGAAAGCAAAATCCACATAACCATTTGGATATACCATCCTCTGTTGTAAAACTCTCTCAGTATGAACCAAGCAAAATGGAAATGAATGTTCTATCTAAAGGATTTACATTTTGTCCCGCTAAACCACTTGACAGAGCCCAGCTTTGCAGTGACGTGGAGGAATACTTCCAAAGATTGCGGCTGAGAGAATTATTTTCTGACAAAACAGATATGATATCACAAGCTGGGATGGGAAAAGAAACATCAAGAAAGAAGAAGACGACAAACTGGACCCCTCAACCTGGATACAATCCAACTCTGGATTACTACATAGATTGCTTCAGAAAAAAAGTGAAATCTGAGATCTTGGACCAACAGCACAAAGTAACACACAATCTGAACATGGAGGAAAGGAATGCCCCAAAATCACTAAAATCCAACAAAGACATCATCATCATCAAACCTGCTGATAAAGGAGGCGCTGTAGTAATTCTGAATACATCTGACTACATCCAGGAGGGACATAGACAACTCTCAGACAAAAAATACTACACCCTGCTTAATGAAGACCCCACCAAACAATACACAGACAAACTTGTCCATATTATCAAAAGGTTCAATGCTGTGTCAGACAGTTTACTGGACCTTATACCAGACAATCCCAGAATGGAAACATTCTACATGTTACCTAAAATACATAAAGAAGGAAATCCAGGGAGATCAATCATTTCAGGTGTTGGGACTTTAACTGAGAGTATTTCTGGCTGGGTGGAAGATCTTCTAAAGCCCTTGGTGAGGTGCACACCCAGTTATCTCCAGGACACCACAGACGTCCTCTGCAAACTCTCAGCCCTTGGTCCACTACCAGAGGGAACAATATTGGCAAGTATGGATGTGGAGTCTCTGTATTCCAACATCCCCCATGAGGATGGCATAGCCGCATGCCAACACTTTCTTCAAAAGAACAATGTAACGACAGAGCCAGCCCTACAACTCATCAGGTTCGTACTCCATCACAATTATTTTTTATTTGACAAAGACATATATCTCCAGTGTATGGGAAGTGCTATGGGTAGCAGAATGTCACCACAATATGCTAACCTGTTCATGTCCAAACTAGAGGAGGAGTTTTTATCAACCTGCACAACTAAACCTCTAGCATATTTCCGGTACATTGATGACCTGTTGATAATCTGGACAGGCTCTAAACATGAACTGCTTTCTTTCCATAAAAACTTCAACAAGTTCCATCCTACCATCAAACTCACTCTCAACTACTCAACATCTCAAATACATTTCCTGCACATGACCATATACATGAGAAACAATACCATACAAACCACAATCTACCATAAACCTACAGGCCGTCCAGCATATCAGAGATGGAACAGCTTTCATCTGAGACACATAAAGAAATCCATCATCTACAGCCGGGCTCTGCGGTACATACGGATCTGTTCAGACAGTGAAGAATAACAACTGCTATCACTGAGGAATACATTCTTACAACAGGGGTACCATCCACGGATTATAGATGATCAGATCTATAGAGCAACAAAAACTCCAAGGAGCAATCTCCTGGAGTACAAAAAGAAGGAATACAACACAAGGGTGCCCCTAGTGGTCATATACAACCCACAAATGAACATCTTGAGGAAAATTGCTGCTGATCTCCAACCTATATTTAACAAAGACAATAAACTGAAGGAAATATTCCTGGATTTACCTCTCCTTGCATACAAACAGCCACCAAACCTAAGGAATCTCCTGGTCAGAAGTCCCTCTCTTCACCATCAGAGACTGGCACCTTTCCTTGCAACATTAGAAAAGGCAAGACCTGTACCAATGTCTTGTCATCAGACACCATCCACATACCAAACACGCAGCAGGACTATAAAATCACTGGCACATTCTCCTGTACATCCTCCAATGTATTGTACATGATCCTGTGTGTCTGTAAAGGAATCTACATTGGTGAAACCATACAAAAACTACAAACCAGGATGAATCTTCACAGACATACAATAAAACAGGCGGTGGATACACCCGTGGGAAAACACTTCTCTAGACCTGATCACAGTTTGGCAGATTTAAAGGTCCTAATTCTGAAGTGTCATTTTAAAAACAACAGGGAGAGAAAAATTTGGGAATTCAAGCTGATGATAAAATTCCAGTCATTAACACAAGGCCTCAATCTAACACCTGGATTTATGAGCCACTACATGGACACACGTCACATCCCCCATCAGACTGACTCCAGATGCCTTAACTCCTAAGTCATCACCCCTATAACCTCAGTTTTATTGCCCCGGCTTAACTTGATGATGTATCACCTCATGTACTAATTGTCTTTGTGTAACATCTAAATGTTGTGCTTTTTTCTGTCATTCACTTGTAAACTACATGAAGAAGGAGCCTGTGTGTTCTGAAATCTTGCATATAGAACTTTTATGGTTAGCCAATAAAGGTATCATACCTTCTATACACTTGTCTTTATTGACACAAAAGTATTTAACATTGCATCTTGTTTCTGGCTAACACGGTACTACACTATTTTTTATTGTACTTGGCAAAAAAAAAAAAGACATTTGTAAATTTCCCCTCTACTTTGCTTTATTTCCTGTGAAACGCCTAAAGGGTTAAGAAACTTTCTGAATGCTGTTTTGAATACTTTGAGGGGTGCAGTTTTTAAAATAGGGTGATTTATTGGGGGATTCTAATATATAAGGCCCTCAAAACCACTTCAGAACTGAACTGTCCCCTGTAAAAATAGCCTTTTGTCATTTTCTTGAAAATGTGAGAAATTGCGGCTAAAGTTCTAAGAAAAATAAACGGATGTTCAAAAAATGGTGCAAATATAAAGTACACATATGGGAAATGGTAACGAGTGACTATTTTGTGTGGTATTACGATCTGTTTTACAAGCAGATACATTTACATTTAGAAAAATGCCCATTTTTGCAAATTTTCTCTACATTTTAGTGTTTTTCACAAATAAATATTGAATTTATTGACCACATTTTTCCACTATCATAAAGTACAATATGTCACGAGAAAACAATCTCAGAATCGCTTCGATAGGTAAAAGCATTCCCAAGTTATCACCACATAAAGTGACACATGTCAGATTTGAAAAAATCGGCTGTGCCACAAGGCCAAAACAGGCTGCGTCCTAATGGGGTTAATAATTTTGACAAACCAAATGGTCTTCATTCCTGCTTGCCAAAGGACAACATACGCCTTGGAGTTTATGTATCGATCATGCTTTATCTAACGATCAAGAAATAATGCTGTTGAGTTTAGACTTAGAGAAAGCTTTTGATTCTGTGAAATGGAATTTTTTTGCATTGGTTTTAGAATGGACTAGTATTTAGTGCTCCAATCTCTCTCCTCAGGCCAGAGTTAAGTTCCAGGGTTAATTATCCAGCAAATTTTTTATAGAATATGGAACATGACAGGGATGTGCCTCGTCCCCTCTCCTATTTGCCATCGCCATGAAGCCTTTAGTCTTTGCAATCCGTTGAAATGTAGATATCTCGGATATAATCTGGGATCAGTTTCTTTCAAGCTTAATATGTAAGGGGTGACATTCTTTAATTCCTTAGAAGTCCTCCGATCTCTTTCTCAAATCTGTGCCAGTTTTTAACTCATGTTGAGACGTATTCATGACTTCAAAATAACTCTGCCAAGTCCGAAGCTATGGGCCTAAATATGTCCCCGGATCTGATAAGTTTGATTTTCCAGAACATTTGCTTTAAATGGGAACAGGTCAATGTGTCATATCTAGAAGTCACCATTCCTCAAAACCCTGCCTTCCTTTACTTTTGCAATTTCCATAAATTGTTCTCAGGTATCAGAAAAAATTTATATATTTATATATCTATTAAGATCTTTACCAATTCCTGTCCCTAGACGTGCCCTTATGTGGTCCCCTCATCTGGGCACATACTTGGTTAGTAGTAAAGTAGTTGCGCACTCCTCTGGTATTCTTATAAACATAACCTTAATCTAATGTCCAACCCCTCCTCTTCGCAAAACGTTTTCAATAATCCGGATTTCTCCTGGGTCAAACACCTGCTGTCTTTCAATGGTGGCTAGGTCAACCCCTTACTGCCATCTTCCACCTCGCCCGAAATGGTAGTTAAATATTTTAAAGAATTGAGAAATTAATTTAACATCCCTTTAACCCCTTAGTGACCAATAATACGCGTTTTCACGTTCGTCACTAAGGGGCCTTAGGCTAGGCTGACGCCTTTTTGACGTTCGCCTAGTCTAAGTCCTGCACGGGTCTCCCGTGCAGGCTGGAGCCGGGGCTTAGATGTCTGATGACATCTGAGCTCCTGCTCCAACGGCCGCGATCGAAGTTTACTTCGATCGAGGAAGTTTAACCCGTTAAATGCCGCCGTCAATAGCAACCACAGCATTTAACTTTGTTTACAGAGGGAGTGCGCTCCATCTGTCACCCATCGGCGGCCCGCGAATGCAATCGCGGGTCTCCGATGGGTTGTCATGGCAGCCGGGGGCTTGATAAAAGCCCTCAGGTCTGCCCTGGACATATATATATGTTAGGACGCGCCGGAGGCACGTCCTAACAGATTGCCTGTCAGATTTACACTGACAGGCAATAATTCTCTGGTATACGAAGTATACCAAAGCATTATAGCAGCGATCTGAAGATCGCACCGTAAAGTCCCCTAGTGGGACTAATAAAATAAATAATCAAAGTGAAATAAAGATTACAGTAAAAAAAAAAAAAAAAACATTTTTTCCATAAAAACTGGTTTTATTTAGTAAAAGTGTAAAAAATAAAAATAAAAGTACACATATATGGTATCGCCGCGACCGTAATGACTCCATTAACAAAGTTAATATGTAATTTCAACCGCAAGGTGAACACCGTAAAAAAAAACACAAAAAACAATGGCGAAATTGCAATTTTTTTCCATTGCCCCCCAAAAAAGTCATAATAAAAATGAATCAATAAGTCCCATGCACCCCAAAACAGTACCAATCAAAACTACGTTTCGTCCCGCAGAAAACAAGCCGAAAAAATCACTACATTGATGGAAAAATAAAAAAGTTACGGCTCTTGAATTGCAACGATGCAAAAACAAATAATTTTAGTTCAAAAGTGTTTTTATTGTGCAAAAGTCGTAAAACATATGTGGTATCGCCGTAATCGTACCGACCCATGGAATAAAGGTAACATGTTATTTACGCCGCACAGTGAACGGCGTCAATTTAAAAACGCATAGAACAATGGTGGAATTTCAGGTTTTTTTTATAATCCCCCCAAAAAAGTTAATAAAAGTTAATAAAAAAATTATATGTACCCTAAAATGGTGCTATTTAAAAGTACAACTAATCCCGCAAAAAACAAGTCCTTATACAGCTTTGTAGATGAAAAAATAAAAAAGTTATAGCTCTTTGAATGCGACTATAGAAAAACGAATAAAATAGCTTGGTCATTAGGGCCTAAAATGGGCTGGTCACTAAGGGTTTAAGGGAGCATTCAGGATATACACAAATACATCACTTCATTTAAACATTCTTTAAAATCAGACCTGTGACGCTCAGTTCCACATTTAAATATTTGCAGACTGACCCCTAAAAGTAAAGGGATGATTACTCAACTCTATTCTCAATTTAGGAACCTGAGCTCTACAGAATCCCCCTCCTATGTAGCGGCATGGGAAAAGGAAATTGGCCCTATCCCTGATGACTTTATTTAGCATGGATATGGGATAATGTTTACATCTGCTTCCACTCATATAACATTAAGAAAACATTTTACAAACTCTTAACTAGATGGTACATAACTCCTGTCCGACTGGCAAAAATGTTTCCTTCTCAATCTTACCTATGATTTTGCAGCTGCAGAGAGGTGAACTCATTATGTCACATTTGTTGGGCTGGCCCAGTAGCTAAAATTTATTGGAAATGTGGGCGAAGATGGATCTGGGCTTAAATGAATCTCCATGTTAGCGTGTCCTCTTGGACGGTATGACTTTACGCCCTGAATTTGAATGTTTCTTAAAAACAACATAGTCTACCAATCCTAGGCAATGGGGTATATCTGGCCTCTCGGGACACAGACGCACAATATGGTCTCCAAGGCCGCAATACAAACAAAGTCCAGAAGTGCGTCTACGTTGTTTCTCCTGGATAGACAATTTGACATGGTTCATCTGCATAGGATCCTCTGGTGGGATGTTTGAGGAGGATAGTAAGGATTGCTGGAAAGTAGAATCCAGCCTAGGAAGTTCTCTCTCCCGGAGAACCTCTTGGGAACGCTACCGGATCCTCATGTCAACCCGGGTGGCGAGTAAGACAAGATCGTCCAGGGTAGATAGCAGATCGTGAGCGGCCAGCTCGTCCTTAATTCCTGAAGACAGTCCCTGCCAGAATGTGACCACCAAAGCCTCATTGTTTCAGGTTAACACAGCAGCCAGGATACGGAACTGAATGGACATACTCGCCCACGGAGAGGTCTCCCTGGTGTAGGATCAGCAGAGATGCAGCAGCCAAAGAAACTCTCCCAGGTTCCTCAAAGATCGAGCGGAAGGTCCGTAAGAAACACTGCAAGTCACGGGTCTCTGGTCCCCGATGTTCCCACCGAGGAAATGCCCATGCCAGGGCTTTGCCAGTAAGGAGAGAGATGATGAAGGCGATCCGGACGTCAACCGAAGAGAAGGACCTGGCATGTAGTCTGAAGTGGATCTGGCACTGATTCAAAAATCCCCTGCAGGTCCTCGGGTCTACGTCATAGCGTGGAAGTAGCGGCAAGAAGCACAGGGGGTCGGCACTGGTACAGACAGGAAGTGTAGCAGGAGGAACAGCAGGAATAGGTGTGGTGACGACTGTGGTTGGCGCAAGCAGCCGATGGGCACTGGGGTTCACCGACAGGAGGAGTTGGTCTTGCCGTGACTCAAGGTCACGTGTCGTCAAGGTCTCAGGTTGACCAGCGGGGTCCATGACCTGAGCGTTCTGTCACGGTTTGAGAGTATGTGGACCCACTAGGCAGCACCGCCGTAGCAGAGAAGCAGCTGGCCAAACAACAGGGTACCCCAGCAAGGCAAAGTCCCGCACAAGGGTACCTGGATAGTCAAGACAGTGGCCGCATCTCTGGCACGGATGGAGGTGGGTGCAGCAGGTAACGCCAGACGTGGCGCATGAAAGCAGGTGCCACAGGTTGCGCCAGATGTGGTGAATCCCTCTTTACGTGGCAGATGACACAGGATGTGGCGGATGACACATGACGTGGCAAACAACAGCAGGTGCAGTAGACACGACTCCAACTAGTAGGCAAAGGAACAAGAACACAGCACGGGATACAGGAACAGGTAACAGGGCACGGGTAACAACTGGAATGGGAAACACTAAGGGACCATTTGGAAGACAGACTTGGTATATACTAACAACGCTCAGGCAAGGATCAGAAGGGCTGGGGCCTTATTATAGACCAGGAAATAATGTGAGTTGATAATTATAATTTCCTTCATGTGGGCGCGCTGGCAGGGGCGTAGCTAAAGGCTCATGGGCCCCGATGCAAAAGTCCTTCATGGACCCCCCACCCCCCAATTCTCTTCATGGCTGACGGCCCACAGATTTCAGCTCAATCGCTGGGTCTCAGGGGCGTAGTTAAGGGCTTAAAACATCAGGGGCAATAGCCTCAATATATATTCCCCCCACAAAAAATGTATGTGTGTGTGTATATATATATAGATATATATATACACAAATATATAATTCTATATCGGAGACAGCATTTCTGTAGCACTATGACCCTGTAGCTATCGATAGGATTAGATACAGTGGCTCAGCAGACAGTATCACACATGATAGGATTAGATACAATGACTCAGCAGACAGTATCACACATGATAGGGTTAGATACAGCAGCTCAGCAGACACTATCACACATGATAGGATTAGATACAGCAGCTCAGCAGACCGTATCACACATGATAGGATTAGCTACAGTGGCTCAGCAGACAGTATCACACATGATAGGATTAGATACATCAGCTCAGCAGACAGTATCACACAAGATAGGATTAGATATCGGTTGTTGGACTACATCGGATTCGAGGACTACTTCGATGACGGCAGTTTTTTACTCTGAATAAAATGGTTAAAGAGGCTCTGTCACCAGATTATCAAATCCCTATCTCCTATTGCATGCGCTGCAATGTAGATAACAGTAACGTTTTTGTTTTTTTTAAACGATCATTTTTGGCCAAGTTATGAGCAATTTTATATTTATGCAAATGAGCCTTTCTAATGGACAACTGGGCGCGTTTTCTCTTATTTCCAACTGGGCGTGTATTGTGTTTTTAACTGGGCGTGTTTACTTGTTTTACTAGCTGGGCGTTGTGAGTAGAAGTGTATGATGCTGACGAATCAGTGACCAATCAGCATCATGCACTCCTCTCCATTCATTTACAAAGCAGCATCACGTTCTTACTAGAACGATGTGCAGCCACATACACAAGTGTCCTGATAATGAATACACATGACCTCCAGCCTGGACGTCATGTGTATTCAGAATCCTGACACTTCTGAATCTTTTCTGTGAGATTCCAGCAAGCCACGCGTAATCTCGCGAGATTACGAGGTAAACGAGATTTCGTTTCCCTTGCTGGAAATCTCACAGAAAAGATTCAGAAGTGTCAGGATTCTGAATACACGACGTCCAGGCTGGAGGTCATGTGTATTCATTATCAGGACACTTGTATATGTGGCTGCACATCGTTCTAGTAAGAACACTATGTGCTGTGTAAATGAATGGAGAAGAGTGCATGATGCTGATTGGTCACTGATTTGTCAGCATCATACACTTCTACTCACAACGCCCAGCTAGTAAAACAAGTAAACACGCCCAGTTGCTAAAAACACAATACATGCCCAGTTGGAAATAAGAGAAAACACGCCCAGTTGTCCATTAGAAAGGCTTCATTTGCATATAAATATAAAATTGCTCATAACTTGGCCAAAAATGGTCGTTTTTAAAAAAACAAACAAAAAAAAACTTTACTGTTATCTACATTGCAGCGCCGATCACATGCAATAGGAGATAGAGATTTGATAATCTGGTGACAGAGCCTCTTTAACAAGGGTTTCAATAAAATAATTTTTCTGTCTTTGTATTTTTTTAAACTTTATCACCGCCTAAGGCCTCATGCACACGACCGTAAAAGCTCCCGTTATTACGGGTCGTAATTACGACCCGTAATAACGGGCCCATAGACTTATATTGGCCACGGGTACCTTCCCGTTTTCTTACGGGACGGTGCCCGTGCCATTGAAAAAGATAGAACATGTCCTATTTCAGGCCGTAATAACGGCACGGGCAGCCCATAGAAGTCTATGGAGCTCCCGTAATGACGGGTGGCTACATGTGTGCACCCGTCATTACGGCAGTGTTGCTAGGCGACGTCAGTAAATAGTCACTGTCCAGGGTGCTGAAAGAGTTAACTGATCGGCAGTAACTGTTTCAGCACCCTGGACAGTGAATTCCGATCACAATATAGAGCAACCTGTAAAAAAAAAAAAGACGTTCATACTTACCGAGAACTTCCTGCTTCCTCCAGTCCGGTCTCCCGGCCGTTGCCTTGGTGACGCGTCCCTCTCGACATCCGGCCCGACATCCCTGGATGACGTTTCAGCCCATGTGACCGCTGCAGCCAATCACAGGCCAATCACATGCTGCAGCGGTCATATGGACTGCCGCGTTATCCAGGGATGTCGGGCTGGATGTCAAGAGAGGGACGCGTCACCGAGACAACGGCCGGTAAGTATGAATTTCTTTTAGAAAAAATGTTTGGGAGGGTTCCTCCAGCTCACCTTATCACATCAATGGACTTGCGCACGGGTCCTCGTGTCGGCACACGTATGGAGTAGAAGGAAGATAAAGAAAATGGATCCAGCGCTGAGTCCTCTGAAGTCTTTTTGTTAAAAGGAAACTATTTCCAAGTTTTATTGTAGAATTATCAAAAAATTAAAAACAATAGCATGATAGGAAAATATTCTCAGATAGAATGAGGATTTATGGCAGTGTAAGCGGTGCCTACGCGTTTCTGACGCTTGCAGCGTCCTTAGTCATGGCTTTTACAAAATCGCTTAGTCAGTCTAGGATTTTATAGCCAGTCTATTTTTAGCAATGGTTAATTGCGGGTCAAAGTAGGGAACTCCCTGGTATACCTTGGAACGCAAATCACTTCCTGACAGGAAGGAATGGAATAAAGCTAAACATGAAAAAAACGATAAATTACTTATCGAGTGTTTTCCATATTATTCCACAATTACAACAAGAATTTATGAAAGATTAGCTGTTTGTAAGGTATGACTATATGTACTGGTTTTTATGAAAAGATATATAGTGTACTTTCCTTGCGGGGTTTTCCTACGAGAGATTTTTTATTTTTTAACTATAAACAAACTGACTGAGAATATGTTGGTATGAGAATAAAGAGTAAAAAGGTTAAAAGATGTTAATCAAAATTGAAGGAGACTTATTTGAAGACTGAAAAATATTAATCAGATTGATTATTAAAAAACGTAATTAGAATTAATTAGTATGTGAGAAATCTATGTGATATGATTCGTTATGTCACAAAGAGTAAGTATTAAATAAGTTTGGTTGGGCATATTATTGTATGTAGAGAGATTCGTTATGTTTCGTAATTATAACGGCTATCTCATTGGCCGGAGAAATACAATGCTCCGCTTTGACTCAAACTAGCTAGTGTACTTGAAACGTAAATCTGATGATTTTATTTGGATTATTGTAAAAAGTCAAGGTGTTTTTGTCATTGGTCCTAAGAGAATGGGACATTTGAACTAGATGATGTATTTATTGCCGATATGAATAAATATCTTGGGAATGGGAACACGGATTATCACCAAAAAGATTAACATTTTGTATACATAAATGGAGTCTCAAATTAATATTATATGTAGATTATTGAGTGTGTGGTGAAACCACTACGTCATAGGTCCATTTAATATGTTAAATTAATAGGGAGGAGGGCTGTCAGATACCTCAAAACATTATCACGTTTCACGAAAAGAAGCTAAAATGACATGATGTATGTGTGACCGGCATCAGGCCACCCAGAAATATGTCTTAGTCCCCTAAATCAACAGGACCAAAACCATGTCCTTCAAAGAGAAAAACCCAGGGACAGCTCTCTAAGACAACTCTCGCAATATAAGTATAGATTAATTTTGTATTATATT
This sequence comes from Rhinoderma darwinii, assembly GCF_050947455.1. Taxonomy (NCBI): domain Eukaryota; kingdom Metazoa; phylum Chordata; class Amphibia; order Anura; family Rhinodermatidae; genus Rhinoderma; species Rhinoderma darwinii. The sequence goes on along the minus strand of NC_134693.1, from coordinate 99,540,682 downwards.
GAGCAAAGAAAGATATACTGTACTGATTATTTATTGAAATTATATCGGCTGTCTCTTTGTCCGAAGAAATACAAGATTCTGCCATGACTAAAACTAATTGGTCGAGGTATTTTTATCAATAGCCCTAAAAGAATTGGGTATTTGATCTAAGTGATGTATGTATTTACGGTGTGAGTAAATATCTTAGGAATGAAAACGTGTATTGTCACTAGTGATATTAAAAATACTACGTACATAAATGGGGTCTCATATTGATATTCTTTATAGATTATTATATATATCGATGTTAATTTGTCCGTGGTAAAACCACTACGTAATAGGTCCAATTTAATTTTATTGTATTAGTGGGGGGGGGAAGATTTATCAGAATATCCCAGATCATTGTCACTCTACACAGAGAGAAGCTAAAGTGACATCACACGTATGTAACCCGCTACTAGGCCAATCGGAAATATGTCATGTTCCCCTGAATCAACAAGTCCATGTCAGAGTTCCTCCCAGAAAAACCCGGGGATGGCTATCGGGAACCAATCGCGCGATGTAAATATAAATAATTTTTTAATATTTGGGCGAAGGGAAATATACTATACTGGTTATTAATTTTGTATGAAGGGAGCTTGATATTGGAGAATATTTATACTTTGTTGAAAATATAAACTAGAGGTTTAAATATAAAGTTTGAAGTTTATAGTGAAGTTCCCGTTTGTTACTACTTGTTTAATTACTGATTGGTGGATAATTATTTCGTCAGTATGTATTTGTAGCAAAAATTTGCAAAGACTAATATCTTTTATTTTAAAAGAGAAAGTTGTTGACTTACTATAATTTGGGTCAGAAAATAAGTGTTTTTGGATTGGTCAATAGTGAAACATCAAATCTCTCCTTAGATTAAGACCATTAGGTGTCCGCGTTTGTAACCTGTATATCCAGAAGGCCTCTCTAGTATGTGTCTTGTATTTAATGTCCCCTCCTCTTTTAGGTGTGTGAATTTTCTCAATACCATAACATATAAAGTAGTTAATTGATCTGTTATGATGTTCCACAAAATGCTTCGCTGCATTCGATATATTTAATATATTTGGGTTGCGGATATAGCCTAAATGTTCGAGTATTCTAGTTTTAAGTTTTCGATTGGTACATCCAATGTATTTAAGATTGCATTGTGTGCATTCTACGATGTAGATGACTGATTCCGAATTGCAATTTATATAATTTTTGATGGTGAAAGTGTTAGAGTTTGTGGAGTTCCTAAATACTTTGGTCGGAAATGCATACTGACAAACTTTGCAAATTTTTTGACCACATTTATAAAACCCTTTTTGTTCAAGCCACGTGGACCTGGGTGAGTTGGAACTGAAAAATGAAGGGGATAAAGAACTGCTGAGGGAGGGGGCTTTGCGTGCCACCACTCTGTAACCCTCTCTTAGAATATCTGCCAGTATCTCATCCTCCATTAACATAGGGAGACGTTTAGTAACTATCTTCTTAATGTCATTGAATTGGTTACTTTGGCCCAGGACCAGGGTCGGTTTGTTTGGTTCTGGAATGGAATATGCTTGTTTGTGTGATAGAAGAACTTCTCTAGTTTTTTTGGAGGTAATGTTGGTTGCTCTCTCAAGTGACCACTGTGGGTAACCTCTTCTATGCAATCTACTGATGATTTGTTGCTGTTCCAATTTGAATTGGGTGTCAGAACTGCAATTGCGTTTTGCTCTATGAAATTCTCCTACTGGAATGGAAGTGATGGTTGATTTAGCGTGATTACTGTGAGCATGTAAGATTGTATTACCCGCTGTGGGTTTCCTAAAAGTTTTGGATTGTATTGGTGCATGATTGATGCCTGTTAATTTTAGGTCTAGAAAAGTTATGGGCTATTGATAAAAATACCTCGACCAATTAGTTTTAGTCATGGCAGAATCTTGTATTTCTTCGGACAAAGAGACAGCCGATATAATTTCAATAAATAATCAGTACAGTATATCTTTCTTTGCTCAATATAATACAAAATTAATCTATACTTATATTGCGAGAGTTGTCTTAGAGAGCTGTCCCTGGGTTTTTCTCTTTGAAGGACATGGTTTTGGTCCTGTTGATTTAGGGGACTAAGACATATTTCTGGGTGGCCTGATGCCGGTCACACATACATCATGTCATTTTAGCTTCTTTTCGTGAAACGTGATAATGTTTTGAGGTATCTGACAGCCCTCCTCCCTATTAATTTAACATATTAAATGGACCTATGACGTAGTGGTTTCACCACACACTCAATAATCTACATATAATATTAATTTGAGACTCCATTTATGTATACAAAATGTTAATCTTTTTGGTGATAATCCGTGTTCCCATTCCCAAGATATTTATTCATATCGGCAATAAATACATCATCTAGTTCAAATGTCCCATTCTCTTAGGACCAATGACAAAAACACCTTGACTTTTTACAATAATCCAAATAAAATCATCAGATTTACGTTTCAAGTACACTAGCTAGTTTGAGTCAAAGCGGAGCATTGTATTTCTCCGGCCAATGAGATAGCCGTTATAATTACGAAACATAACGAATCTCTCTACATACAATAATATGCCCAACCAAACTTATTTAATACTTACTCTTTGTGACATAACGAATCATATCACATAGATTTCTCACATACTAATTAATTCTAATTACGTTTTTTAATAATCAATCTGATTAATATTTTTCAGTCTTCAAATAAGTCTCCTTCAATTTTGATTAACATCTTTTAACCTTTTTACTCTTTATTCTCATACCAACATATTCTCAGTCAGTTTGTTTATAGTTAAAAAATAAAAAATCTCTCGTAGGAAAACCCCGCAAGGAAAGTACACTATATATCTTTTCATAAAAACCAGTACATATAGTCATACCTTACAAACAGCTAATCTTTCATAAATTCTTGTTGTAATTGTGGAATAATATGGAAAACACTCGATAAGTAATTTATCGTTTTTTTCATGTTTAGCTTTATTCCATTCCTTCCTGTCAGGAAGTGATTTGCGTTCCAAGGTATACCAGGGAGTTCCCTACTTTGACCCGCAATTAACCATTGCTAAAAATAGACTGGCTATAAAATCCTAGACTGACTAAGCGATTTTGTAAAAGCCATGACTAAGGACGCTGCAAGCGTCAGAAACGCGTAGGCACCGCTTACACTGCCATAAATCCTCATTCTATCTGAGAATATTTTCCTATCATGCTATTGTTTTTAATTTTTTGATAATTCTACAATAAAACTTGGAAATAGTTTCCTATGAATTTCTTTTACTTTTACCTCGGAAAGGGCTGCCCCTTCTCTCTATCCTGCACTGATAGAGAGAAGGGGCTGCCGATTAGTGCAGTGCAATTTTGCATCGAAAACGTGCCCGTAAATATGGGTGGAATACTGGTGACATCGGACCCGTATTTATGGGCACGGGTCCGTAAATACTGGTGCAAAACGGGTCGAATACGTGTGACACCGGACCCGTATTTACGCCAGTATTTACGGGAGGGAAAAAATACGTTCGTGTGCATGAGGCCTTAGTAATGGCCGCTGGCTGATTGACAACCTCCATTACTAAGGCGGGGCTTAATGTTTGCCTGTGAAAAGGTCAACACTAACCCCAATTATTACCCCGGTATCCTTCGTCAACTGGCTTCAGGGCCCAGTCTCAATTGCGACCGCTGCCACCTCAATAGCTATGCCACTGCCCAAATCGTAATATCACAAGAAGAAGAAAAGAAGAAAACACAGGTATGATGCGCGCTACAGGAGGAAGCCAGTAGTTTGTGGATTCATTTAAATAATTACTTTGTTAAATACTAAGGCCTAGTTCACACAGAGTTTTTTGCAGGCAAAAAAATCTGCCTCAAAATTCCTTCAGGAATTTTGAGGCAGATCTTGACTTGCCGGCAGAACACTTGCCGTATTTTCTGGCCGCAGCCATTGAGCGCTGCAGGCAAAAACCGCCACGGAAAACACTTTCTCTGACTCCCATTGAGGTCAATAGGAGGTCAGAGACTATGACGCCTGAAGAAAGGACACAACACTTTTTTTCCGCCCGCGGGGAAAAAAAAACACCTTTGCCCCCCATTGAAATCAATGGGAGGCGACTTTGAACGTTTTTTGGCCCAATTTCCAAGGCAGTTTCCGTGTCAAAAACAGCGCCAAAAGACTGTGAACTTCCCCTAAGCATTAAAGCACCGAACCGTAATCATGTAATTGATAGAGGCACCACTTGATAGTTATTAATCAAGTAATCATTTAAAGAACTTCTGGCTCCATCCTGCAGTGCTCATCATACCTATGTTTTCTTGCTACTTGTGATATTAGGATGTACCGTGTTCACAGTGCGGTCAAATAGCATTTTTTGCAACGGTTTTCACAAAATCGCAGCATATGATGTGATTTGACAGCACTGTGTCAATTAAGGCCGGATTCAGACAAGCGTGTGCGTTTTGCGAGCGCAAAAAACGCAGCGCTTTGTGCGCGCAAAAGGCACTTAACAGCTCGGTGTGTCAGCGTCGTATGATGCGTGGCGGCGTTCTTTTCGCGCAGCCGCCATCATGATAACACTCTGTTTGGATGTTTGTAAACAGAAAAGCATGTGGTGCTTTTCTGTTTACATTCATAGTTTGACAGCTGTTGCGCGAATCACGCGCGTCCCACGGAAGTGCTTCCGTGTGGTGCGCGTGATTTTCACGCACCCATTGAACGGACATGTGAGTTTTTCGCAGCGGACTCACGCTGCGTAAAAATCAGGCACCTGTCTGCACGGCCCCATAGACTAATATAGGTACGTGCGACGCGCATGAAAATCACGCGTGTTGCATGGACGTATATCCCGTTCGTCTGAATAAGCCCTAAGCCTAATGTTTTTATGCATCTTGTACTACTTTTAAGCAATCTTCGAATTTGTGATATGAATGGTGTGGTTTGCTGCAAGTTTCATAATCGCGGTAAAACCGCGCCATTTTTGCCGTGATTACGAAAATCGCGGCAAAACGCAGGGTGAGTGAAAAAACGTAACCAACCCTACAGGAGTTGGGGTCAGGAGAGACAAGTAAATAAGAGATAATGGGGGATGCAGGGAGAGAGGGGGTTAAGGAAGCGCTCACCAGGACCTGAGAGGTGGACGTGCCTTCTCTTCTGCCGACTCTGCTGCTATACTGTAGTAGAAGGACCTGATCAGTGGGCGTGGCTTCTGTTCCTCAAAGGCGAATCAGGTCACATGGGCATGACGTCATTAAAGGTCCTTTAGCAAACGGCATCTGTCCAACTTTAATGCTGCTTATGCAGCGTTTTTACATAAGTAACCTCACGAAAATGTGGTGGGGGGGCCATGGGCCCCCCAGGCTTCGGGGCCCGGTCGCAATTGCGACCGCTGCGACCCCTATAGCTACGCCACTGCGCGCTGGACCTTTAAGAGCGGGCACGAGCGTGCGCGCGCACCCTATCGGACACAGTGGAAGTGAGTGCTGGTGTCTCCTAGGAAGGAGATGGGGACCAGCACTCTCAGATCCATGGCTGTGGGCGTCAGGAGGTGAGTAGACCCGACGGCCCTCGGCCATGGACGCTACATTGACACTGACTGACTCCTATGTCTTTTTAAAAATCTTTCTTTTAAATTATTGTAAATATAACTATTTTCTACTCCATACTATAAAAACACCCTCATTGACATTAATCCACTATCTGCAGCAGCATTTCCTGGTTGTGCTGTTTATAGTGACTGTGACTCATACGACTATCATCTGCTGAGTCATCATTGACTCAAACCAATGCCCCTTATCATTGACTGTGGTAGAGGGAGGGCTGCCTGCAAGGCATTTTAGGAAGCCCACTGAGGCTGCCCGAGGCCATGTGGTCCTCCTTCTCTTACTTCTTGTCTTGCTCTGATTTGTAAAATGGTGACCGCCATGTCGAGTGATTCGTGTGGGACGAATCCCAAAAGGTTCAGATTCACTCAAATGCGAAACTTTTGTGAAATTCTTAATAAATGTGGTTTGTGTAGAATCAATTCCCTCAATTCTAATTAGCACAATACTCAGAAACCTATGGTGAATTATATTTTCACTCACTAACTAGGAGGCCACTCCAGCAAAGTGTCTGCTTCACCCTTTACTAAAACTCTTACAAAGCAAAGTCTGTACACACTCCAGTAAACATATTTATATGATTTTTATGTTTTAATAGAAGTAATTGGTATATATGGTTTGTTGATTTAAGTTACCCATTTTTCTCCCTAAATGTTTGTAGTAAAGGAGATGTTCTAGAAGCATTTCTTCTAGGGGAAAATACAGTGCCACATGGAGGCATGATACAGTGCCTAATGGTCTGTAATACGTGACTTTGCTGTGTGCATGGAACTTAAGACGATCAGACAGACAGTTATTCAAGTCATCTGTTGATACATTTTTCAAGATCAACTATCATTTCCAATAGAGCACAGGTAAATGCACAGTTTTGCAATAGGATATGTTTCCAGCCATGAAGAGCATGTCCATCTTTAACTGCTTTCTAAACTCTGCGGCACATACACGTCATATAATCACTTAGGAATAATAGGTGATTTAAGCCCAAAAAATTATAGATTTTTTTTGTCCCCTTCTGAAGCACCAACGTCAAACTCAGAAGGGGTTGCCTCCTAATTGACCTCGTGGACCTTGTTATGGTAGGAAATGTTATTGTGTCATGATGATGAGAGACTAGTGATTTTTTTAAACAATTATCTACGATCACTAGTCATGTTTTAGTTCTTGGTGGGCGATGGCAAAGAAGAGATCAAATTGGTTCCAATTATGGTGCCGGCTTATGTCAACCTAATGGAAGGTCCTGTTTTTTGTTTCCTCCTCCGTGCCCATGACACCTGGGTGTATATCACACCTCCTTTCTTGCTAACAATGCAGCTTCTCTGGACAATGTACAAGTTCTCACCACCCAAAAGCAAAAAGAGATAGAAGGTTTTGCCTTTGCTCTCCAATGGCCCCATAGCAGCTGCATGGTCTGTGTCATGTAGAGTATGTCCATGGCAGGGAAATCTTGGAAATTCACACAAACATATTAAGAATCCATCAATATGAACTACATTCTGTTTTTCATAGGTGGAGCCTTATGCAGTTACAACCTCCTCTACATTGTTAATGCATGTAATGTGTTTCTTTATGCACTTGGATGTACTGATTCATTATGTGGTGTAGTTCCAATCTTTCTTAATGGGTGTCATTGCAGGTTCAAAACAATGCACATAAACATAATCATCAGATCATGGTATCACGTTCATAGCGTATGAAAATACATTAATGAAATGTAACAAGTGCGCCATTTAATTGCACCCCTATGTACAAGCCTTAAAAATTGTAGGCCTTTGTTACATTTTCACCAAATGCACTAAAATATATTACTAATGTAGATAAGATTTCTGATTCATTTTCAGCTTCTGCAGTTTCCCCATCATTATATAACACAGCTTAAATATATGAGATTTCCAAGCCACATTTTTATCATGGGTGAATGCTTTCAAGTTGGCGCATTAACTCCTTTGATGCCAGGAGTCAACAACTCTCCCAGAGCTCAGTAGTTATTTCAGCACTGTGAAGTAAGCTTATACACACTCATGTGGAATAGCATTAAAATGTGAAAGGCAGAGTGAACACATAGCTCCAGACATGTTCATATGTATTTAAGCGGTAAGGGACATGAAACATTTTAACAGCTGCTACCATGCAAACCGAAACGCAGTTGAACAAAGATGTCTGTGGTATAGGGAAGCTCCTTTCCTCTTTCCACCCCACGCATTTCAACGGTTCTCATTTTTTGTCACTAAAAATATTTGGTTGCTATGGAAACATCTCTGCCAGCATCATCACCTAGTACCAGCGAGCAGAGAAAGAATCCGAAGTCTGAATTAATTAATGATTTTATATATATATATATATATATATATATATATATATCTACATATATATATATATATATATATATATATACATATAAATAAATATATATACTGTGTGTGTATATATATATATATATATATATATATGTATGTGTATATATATATATATATATATATGTACATATATATATATATATATATATATATATATATATATGTGTGTGTGTGTGTGTATATAAACACATTGCCTCCACATTGCCTTCTCACTCATTAGAGAGTCTGAGAACATGGATATTGGTTTGGAACGTACTTAATGCCTCAGCAATTCCTTATAATGCTGGGCTGAAACCATAGCTATAAGAAGGTGTGTAACCACTTGTACTACTACAACATATGCCATGCTGGTTGTGCTGGTCTGAAAAATGTCAAGGGTTATGATGTAACAAGGATGAGGTCAGCGCATATAATGGTGTCAAATATATTTAAAGGATTGCATCAAATTGACCTTTTTGTAACAGTGTCACTCTAATTGGTGCCTTGCAATAACTGAGCGAGTATATACAATTTGCTAATGATTTTTAGCATCATTAGAGGATGTCCTTAGATTTATTTGTCATGGAAATGTTGAGTTTCCATTTAGGATCAATATCTTCTTAATGATGTTGCTGCTTAACAAAAAGTCAACAGTTACAGATGTAAAGTTGCCGAAGCCTTTGTAATAGATTATGTATAACAAAAGGATTTTCTTTGTTTTATGTAAATAAACCTATAGTGAATTTCACCTATTGCACAATTTCACCACTTAAATCTGAACAAACAGTTGAGTAAGACTCAGTTCACATATTCATCGTGGTTTCCGTGTATAACTGAAACGCAGTGCCAGATCCATCGTACATCGGATACCTTATAATGTTATTATGAGGCACCATTCGCAGTGAACGTTAGAGCTATATGTCAGGAGGATTACAGTGGCATATGTCACTTATAGGCTTCAATGTTAAAAAAATGTCTACCATACAGTATATGTTTTGTTTACTGGATGCCTCTTTAGTTAACTACAGTATTCCATACAGTTTAAAAAAAATGTATACCTCCCTGACGGATGCCAAAAGAAAATTATTTTTTGCATCTTCCAGGTGAATGGGGGTCTACGGATACGTTCGGTGTATATGCCAGGAGCTTTCCCAGTGAATATGACGAACGTGCATTGCGAATGCAGTGCGAATAGATCCGTACTGCCGTATTTCCCCACAGATACTGTATAGCTGATTGTTGGAGGTTCCAACAGAGGGACAATTTATGATCAGCTTAATGTCAAGGTACCCTTCTAACCAATAGGGATTGTCCAAAGTTGACAATGTGAACCAAATGTGTCCTTTATAACCTAGACATTTAATCTAGGCGTTTCATAGATTTCAGATTTAACTACTCACGTATGAGTGTTGTGAGACAGTGACAGACAAAGTCATTGAAGGAAGATATTTTCCCCCTAGAATCCTGTCATATATTTCTAAGGCTCCAGGGAATGTTTTAGTGCGTAGGTGGAGAGCTCAGACTTTCCAAGGTTAACTTTCAGAAAAGCTGGAAAAGGGCCTGAAATTTAATTGGGGAAGCGTATAGTGGGTACTCCAATTCCTTGTTCATCTCAGGAATTAGGTCTAGGCTGCTACTAAATTATCTGCTCCTACAACCTGTATTAAAAAAGTGCATTGTCAGTATTCAGTGTCTGTGTCAGATCTTTGCTGATACTATACTAGTATGTATTCAAGAAGACAGAATTATGGTCCTCTTAGATGGCCTGACATGGGGCGTGTAAATAAGCACCGATCAACGAGACAGCTTGTTGATCGGTGCTCGTTTACTCCTTTCATAAGAAGCTATGTTTGGGAACAAGCGATCGTTACTACAATCGCACGTCCTAATACATATTTATCATATAGGCAGCACATCTCCCTGTTTACACAGGGAGATGTGTTGCCGACAACGATAATATTTTTTGCTGCATAAACTATACAATCAGCCGATAAAACAGCGTTTGCCCGATAATTGGCCCATATAAAAGGGCCTTTACTGACTAGTTAGAGCAGGGGTAGGCAACCTTTTATGTATGGCGTGCCGATATATAAAAAAAAAAAAAAATCAAAGATGAAGTACTCCGTGTGCCATGCAAACATGAAAGTCATATGAGACAAAACTATTCCCACGTATGTGACATAAATCAATTAATCAGTTAGTTAAACTTACGTTTCAATGTGACACTTTTCCCTGACTTTCTTCGCAAAGATGATTAATCTGTGGCACATACAAGGCTACTCAACACCACCTTTGGGGGGTGCATGTAGGAGAGACCGCAGCTGCCGAACACCAGCTTAAGGGCACTGCACACAGGAGAGAGAGAGCGACTACTGAACACCAGCTTGGGGGGGGGGGCACAAAGGAGAGACCGTGGCTACTGAGCACCAGCTTTGGGGCACGCATAGGAGAGACCGTGGCTACTGAGCACCAGCTTGGGGGGGCACATAGGAGAGACCGTGGCTACTGAGCACCAGCTTGGGGGTGGGGTGCACATAAGAGAGACTACGGCAACTGAACACCAGTTTTCGGGGGTGCCCACAGGAGTGAAAGTTGCCAACTCTTGCTAACTCTTCTTTTCAGAGTAGTTACGGAACTCCTTGTGGCACTGGTCACCAAGAGAGAGAGCAGTGCTGCATTGTGTGCTTGCCAGGTGTTCAGAAGTGACAAAGACAGTGAAGCACTGCTCTCTTTCCTGGTGACCAGTGCCGCCAAGTGCATAATGAAGGGCCGCTCCCTTTCCCTGTGTTCAGTGCCGCCAAGCACACAGCAGCATTGCACACTGGGAGTGGGAAGTGTGCCAGAAAACCATGTTCTGCGTGCTGACTGCGGTAACAGAGCCATAGGTTGCGGACTCCTGAGTTAAAGCAACATCACTTTGTGTCCAGAGCCATTGAGAGAGGTCCTCCGGTATAGTTAGGACCATTGTTTTGTGTAGTTAGAGCTCAGCCGGGCAGGATTTAATTTTGTGTAGCCCAATCTTTTTCTTTTTTTTTGTACGTTAAATAAACACAGGTAATTTCTGTTTTGTGGACTGTATATGTTGTGTGAATGTCACTATCTGTTCTGAGCCTTATGTGCCTACTTCTCTTGGTGCTAATCACCCACAGGGGACGTTGTGTTCCCCCACTGGAGATTTTCTATTAAAGTCCACCAAAGAAATATAAGTTGACAATTGTGGTCCTTTAGTGTAGTAAGAACTTACATTTTCAAGAATGTTGCATCAAAAAGGTAATGTATCAAAAGGACAGACCTTTTTTAAAGTAGGGTAACTGTTCAATGCCTGATGTAGTAGGTAAAATTGGGCATATTAAATAGCTTCATTGGTGCCAAACTATGACCAAAACATGTGAACCCCACCCCCTCAACCCCTCTGCAATGCCTTAAACAAGACTTCAGGAAAGTTAGCCATGTGACCCTGAATGATAAATGGTGTCTACAGGTCATAGACCGGAAGGTAGTAACTCTTTTCCAGCCCTCTGACGGGCTCTTTGAGGGGCTGTTAAATGGGCTCTTTAGTGGCATGTCCTGTGATAGGTTAGCTTTAATGGATATTGCTCTGCTACAATTTTCAAAAAAAGAAACCTTACAAGTTCCTCCAAGTTCACCTTTCATACAAATATATTCATCTCAGTCAAGAACTGTATAATTAAATTCTGCCGTTCCAAGTACTTTATCCAGTGGATGCCTGACAGCTATTGACCTATGAAATAAATGGAATAAAGTAGCTTATGATAAGAAAGGATTAGCTGGATATTTATAATAAATTACTATTATTGTAAAAGGGATTGTATAAGATTACAGAAAAAGGATCTTCTGCTTTTTATTTATTTAGAAATAGTGCCACTCTGGTCTATGGACTGTTTCAAGTATTGCAGCTCCAATACAGAAATGCCATTTGAAGACTCAAGGCACCACAACTTCTTAGTGTAAATCTACAGCCCTCCATCGAACACCCATGTTATTCTTATGGGTGATCAACATGAGTAGGAGGGAGAGTGAATATCATAAGTTGGCTTTACGGCGGGTTAGTCCCCTGCATGCAAGTGGTAAGCCTAGATTTTGTACATTATTCATATCTAGTAAAAAACAAACAAACGTATATATCACTATGTCAAATAAACTTATATTTACCTCAATTTGAAGGCATAATATCTTTACACACATAAACCAAAGCCGAGCTGGTAATTTGTACTGTATGTACATTTAGAATCATATCATACTGTCAGAAAACATTACATGTAAAGTGTGTTTTGTTTGTATGGAAATGTATTTACTTTTTTTCCTAATATCAAAAAATATGATGAATTATCAATGCCAAGAATGTCATTTTGGAATTATCCAGAGCAGATCTGACCCACTAAAAGCTTAAAGGGGAATGGGGCTCAAAAGTAGAAATCAATTACTGTACCTTTTAAATGTGTTGTTGGCATCAGGTTTTCATCAGAAATGTAATTTTTATGAAACAAATAAAAAAGGTGACTTCTCAGGCTAAGGATTTAATTTGAATAGCTAAAAACTGCTATTAATTCCCTATGTGTTCTTATAGTCATCATAACGCCATAGTCAAGTTGTTATATCTTTATGGTATAAAACGGACCTCCATGCCTTGTCCCTAATTATTATATTCATTAGCAGCCTCTTATTTGTGTACGTTATAAGGCTGTGGTGAGATGTGAAGTAAGTGGCTTTGACGTGAACTGCTGAGTTAGACCCTCCAGTTGTCAGATTAGATTCTGCATGCATTGCCGTTAGAACAATACTAATTATTTTGAGCTTAGGACACGTTGTGTTTTGGATTTCTAAGAATTGCTTCTTTGCAAGGATCTGAAAATAACTGTATAAAAAGAAAATGATTGTCCTGGTTATAATTATATTTCTGTAGTGATGTCAATGTTGTTATTCTTATCCATTCTACCCTTGAAAAGAAAGATTTAATTTCTCTACTAGTTAAGGAGGAATTGCTGACCTTTTCCTGGAGATTGGTGGCATCCTGTGTCAGGAGTACGACAACTAGAAATTGCCGGCTCCTTCACTCTGTGGGCCAAGTATAAAAAAGGAGTTTATCTATCATAATGGACATGGACTGATATCAGGTGGGAAAGATGGGCACTGTAGATGAATTGTGCCATCCGGTTGGTTCTTTCTTTGAGTATCGGGGGAACCAGACTGGGTACAAGTGGAACCAAATTAAAAATAATAGTGTTTCATCAGCTGTCAGATATCTCAATGGAAATCTACCGCTTCTGGAACCCTGGTAATCTAGTTTGAAACCCAAGAGGGAGCAAAAAGTATATGTCGATTAGTACCATACTGTAGTTAGTATGTTGACAAAAGACACAAGTCCATTAAGTTCAACCTATTATCCTTCAGTGTTGATCAAGAGGTAGGCAAAAAAAAAACCTCCCATGAGGTAGTTGCCAAATGCTTCATATTATGGCCGGGTAATACATTTATTTTAACTCCAAACAAAGGACGTACATATCATAGAGGCAGACCATACAGAGGTAATGGGGCTTCTGAAGAGAGGGGACCCAGACCAGGTTGGCTGCATCCATTATTTGAATGGATGATGAACCTGTGCAGTGTTCTCTTCACAGATCTTAAAAGGCCTATCTGAAGATGTATATGTGATGGTCTGTCCTCAGGATAGGCCATTTATATCTGATTGGTGGGGGTCCAACTCTCGGCACCCCCACCAATCATCTTTTTGAAGGACCCACGGTAATCTGGAAAGCTCTGCTTCACTTTTAATGCATACACAGCTTTGCACTGCACAACACAGTCACGTTCATAGTGGCTGTGCACAATATTACAGTTTTCTCCCATTTATGTGAATGGAGGAAGCTGTAATATTGTGCACAGCCACTACGAATGTGACAATGCGTAGTTCTCGTAGTGTAGGCAATAAATGGGAAGCAGTGCTCGCAGGTGCGTCATGGCCCCTTGAAACAGCTGATCGGCAGGGGTGCTGAGAGTCGGATCCCAACGATCCGATACTGATGGCCTATCCTGGGGTAGACCATCAATTTTATGTCACCGGATAACGCCTTGAAATGTTATCAAACATGTGTAAAGAAGTAACCCAAGGATTATGTAAAGTACGTAGATAAAGGCAAACAAGCACCAAGTCTTCATATCCCAGGTGGTTAAGGGTCTGGTAGTGTTAACCAGCAACAGATGGAAGGGGTCATTTTAATCTTTACTCTAGGGCACCCTTACCTCTATGTACACCTCTGTCCTGAATCAACGACCCATAGTTAACATTTTTATGTAGTCGAAAGAAGAGGTCCTAGCAACTCAGAAAACCCAATATAGTAGGGTTGTCATGTATGGCAAGACAAAAGCGGACTAAAAATGACTTTCAAGCAAAGGTTTACTACATTTTCTTGTACATGAATCCCCAACACCTGCAACTACACCGCATTCCAAATTATTATGCAAATGTTATTTTTCGCTGATTTTCCTAAATAGTCGATGCAAATGACAGTCAGTATAATCTTCAAGCCATCAACCGTTGGAGTATAATGCAAATTTTATTGAACAAATCTCCTAATGATAACAGATTTTTTTTTAGAAGTAAAAATCTCAAAATGCACTGTTTCAAATTATTATGCACAACAGAGATCAAAACATTTTAAAGGTTGTAAAGAGAACTAAAATGGTAATTTGTTGAATTTGCAGTATCAGGAGGTCATATTTACAGAAATCAAAAGCTCTTTCAATAAAAAAAAAACTTAACTGGCCAAGTTACATGTTAACATAGGAGCCCTTCTTTGATATCACCTTCACAATTCTTGCATCCATTGAATTTGTGAGTATTTGGACAGTTTCTGCTTGAATATTTTTGCAGGATGTCAGAATAGCCTCCCAGAGCTTCTGTTTTGATGTGAACTGCCTCCCACCCTCATAGATATTTTTCTTGAGGATGCTCCAAACGTTCTCAATAGGGTTGAGGTCAGGGGAACATGGGGGCCACACCATGAGTTGCTCTCCTTTTATGCCCATAGCAGCCAATGACACAGAAGTATTCTTTGCAGCATGAGATGGTGCATTGTCATGCATGAAGATAATTTTGCTACGGAAGGCTCGGTTCTTTTTGTACCACGGAAGAAAGTGGTCAGTCATAAACTCTACGTACTTTGCAGTGGTCATTTTCACACCGTCAGGGACCCTAAAGGGGCCTACCAGCTCTCTCCCCATGATTCCAGCCAAAAACATGACTCCGCCACCTCCTTGCTTACGTCACAGCCTTGTTGGGACATGGTGGCCATTCACCAACCATCCACTACTCCATCCATCTGGACCATCCAGGGTTGCACGCCACTCATCAGTAAACAACACTGTTTGAAAATTAGTCTTCATGCATTTCTGAACCCACTGCAACCGTTTCTGCTTGTGAGCATTGTTTAGGGGTGGGCGAATAACAGCTTTATGCACACTTGCAAACCTCTGGAGGATCCTACACCTTGAGGTTCGCGGGACTCCAGAGACATCAGCGGCTTCAAATACCTGCTTGCTGCTTTGCAATGGCATTTTAGCAGCTGCTCTCCTAATCCTATTAATTTGTCTGGCAGAAACCTTCCTCATTATGCCTTTATCTGAACGAACCCGTCTGTGCTCTGAATTAGTCACAAATCTTTTCACAGTACGATGATCACGCTTAAGTTTTCTTGAAATATCCAATGTTTTCATACCTTGTCCAAGGTATTGTACTATTTCACGCTTTTCGGCAGCAGCAGAGAGATCCTTTTTCTTTCCCATATTGCTTGAAACCTGTGGCCTGCTTAATAATGTGGAACGTCCTTCATAAGTAGTTTTCCTTTGATTGGGCACACCTGGCAAACAAATTATCACAGGTGTCCGAGATTGATTACAATGATCCAAAGAGACCTAAGACACAATACCATCTATGAGTTTAATTGAAAAAACTAATATTTAAATGTTTATGACACTTAAATCCAATGTGCATAATAATTTGGAACACGGTGTAGATAGGACCACTGTTTGATGGAGTGGCTGCTGTAAGGTCAATGTTTTAAACTCACAGAAAGGAGTATCATATTTTCATCTGATTAAATTACATTGTTTTAGTCTAAATCAGGGGTCTCAAACTCGGCCGTGTAAGTGGCCCACATATAGAAAAAATGGGAAGTTGGCGGGCCGCATTACTTTCTAATTTGATACAATACAAAATGATTGTTAATCAATTAGTTATTCGAACTACTATAAACCTATATTACTATAATAATAATACTACATTGCTATAATAATACTGCTAGGTTTAAAATTTGAGATATTTCTCCACACGCTTATTTCAACAATCCAGTTTCCCAGTTTAAGTGTCGCTAAATGCAGTCCAGCGGCTCAGTTAGCAGTGTTTGGCAGACACACATGTCAAGATTGGGCAGCCTCTTTTTAGATAGTGCTGCCACAGTGCCCTCTGTGAATGCTGCCACAGTGCCCTCTGTAGATGCTGTCACAGTGCCCTCTGTAGATGCTGCAACAGTGCCCTCTGTAGATGCTGCCACAGTGCCCTCTGTAGATGCTGCCACAGAGTCATCTGTAGATGCTGCCACAGTGCCCTCTGTAGATAATGCCACAGTGCGCTCTGTAGATAATGCCACAGTGCCCTCTGTAGATAATGCCACAGTGCCCTCTGTAGATAATGCCACAGTGCCCTCTGTAGATAATGCCATAGTGCCCTCTGTACGTAATGCCACAGTGTCTCTGTAGATAATGCCATAGTGCCCTCTGTAGATAATTCCACAGTGCGCTCTGTAGATAATGCAACACACCCCTAGATAATGCCACAGTGTCCTCTGTACACACTGACACAGTGCCGTCTGTAGATGCTGCCACAGTGCCCTCTGTAGATGCTGTATGGGAAAAAAGTGGTTTTATTTTAGTTTTTACTGTAATCTTTTTTTTTTTTTTTTATCAACTTTATTTAACTGTTTTTTTATTTTTTTATTAGTCCCAATAGGGGACTTTACTATGCGATCTTCTGATCGCTAATATATAATGCTTTGGTGTACTCAGTATACCAAAGAATTATTGCTTGTCAATGTAAAACTGACAGCCTGATAGGCATACAGCCAGGGCAGGCCTGGGGGCCCTTGTTAGGCCCCCGGCTACCATGGCAATCCATCGGCGGTCGGCGATTGTATTCGCGAGCTGCTGATCGGTGACAGAGGGAACTCCCTTCCTCTGTCAAACAACTTAAATGTCGCGGTTGCTATTGACCGCGGCATTTAAGGTGTTAAACTACCCGGATTTTTGGTTTCTCCAAGCCTAGCTGTTGCAGCGGGAGCTCGGCTGTCAGTCACAGCCGGGCTCCCGCGGCGATCGTGTGGGCATAGCTTCTGTGCCCGCACAATCTCGTACATGCATGGCGAAATGCGCTAACGATTGGATTCTATGCCGTGCATGTACGTGATTCTGCGGCAAGGAGTTAAATGCAGTTCAGAAGTGCCAATCAAGGAGTCCGGAACAAACATGCTGCTTATTGACACCTTAGAATGGAGGTTCCTAACTTTATTACTTTGGGGAACCCCTGAATAATGTTAAAACTTCTAGGAAACAGCTACTCCCTTTCCTATCTCAAATAAGCTTGGTGTAGGGGCAGTTAAAGGCTATTTTCACCTTTTTTGTTTTTATTGCTTTTTTAAAAAATATAATAGCGCCATACACTTCACCTCTAATTATAATAGCACCATACACCATGTCCCACACACACACTGTGCCCCCTGTAGATAGTGCCTGCCATAGAGTTCCCTGTAGATAGTACCCCCATATAGCCCACCCCTGTATATAGTGTCCCACAAATAACTCCCCCTATAGTGCTCTACAGATAGCCCACCCCTGTATATAGCCCCCTGTAGATATAGCCAATACCTGTATATAGTGCTCCACGTATAGCCCAACCCTGTATATAGCCCCCTGTAGATATAGCCCACCCCTGTATATAGTGCTCCACAGATAGCACACCCCTGTATATAGCCCCCATGTAGATATAGACCATCCCTGTATATAGCCCCCCTGTAGATATAGCCTACCCCTGTATATAGTGCTCTACAGATAGCCCACCCCTGTATATAGCCCCCTGTAGATATAGCCCAGCCCTGTATATAGTGCTCCACATACAGCCCAACCCTGTATATAGCCCCCTGTAGATATAGCCCACCCCTGTATATAGTGCTCCACAGATAGCCCACCCCTGTATATAGCCCCCATGTAGATATAGACCATCCCTGTATATAGCCCCCCTGTAGATATAGCCTACCCCTGTATATAGTGCTACACAGATAGCCCAACCCTGTATGTAGCCCCCCTGTAGATATAGCCCACCCCTGTATATAGTGCTCTACATATAGTCCACCCCTGTATATAGTGTTTCACAGATAGCCCACCCCTGTATATAGCCCCCCTGTACATATAGTCCACCCCTGTATATAGTGCTCCACTATATAGTCCACCCCTGTATATAGTGCTCCACAGATAGCCCACCCCTGTATATACTATATACAGGGGTGGGCTATCTGTGGAGCACTATATACAGGGGTGGTGTAAAGGATCTGCCAGGCACAGCTTCGGGGTTAACTCCCTTAATTAATCAGTCTGCACCTGAATCTACATCCCTGAGACTGACTCCAGCTTCCACCACTCAGGCTGGCAGGCTTAGGAGTGGGAGAGCCTATCGCAACCTGGCCAGACTCAGCTAGCTCCCGCCCTCGGTCTATTTAAGCCTGCCTTTCCTGTTCCTCCAGTGCTTGTGATTCTTTTTCGTGTGGTTTCCTGGCCCAGCTACAGCTCCTTTTTTGTTCCTGCTCCATACAGACCCTGGCTTACTGACTACTCTTCTGCTCTTCGTTTGGTACCTCGCACACTCCTGGCTTGACTCGGCTCGTTCACCACTCTGGTTGCTCACGGTGTTGCCGTGGGCAACTGCCCCTTTCCCTTGCTTGTATTCCCTTGTATGTTTGTCGTGTACTTACTGAGTGCAGGGACCGCCCCCCAGTTGTACCCCGTCGCCTAGGGCGGGTCGTTGCAAGTAGGCAGGGACAGAGTGGCGGGTAGATTAGGGCTCACTTGTCCGTTTCCCTACCCCCCGGTCATTACATAATCACAAGCCCTGGAGGAACAGGAAAGGCAGGCTTAAATAGACCGAGGGCGGGAGCTAGCTGAGTCTGGCCAGGTTGCGATAGGCTCTCCCACTCCTAAGCCTGCCAGCCTTAGTGGTGGAAGCTGGAGTCAGTCTCAGGGATGTAGATTCAGGTACAGACTGATTAATTAAGGGAGTTAACCCCGAAGCTGTGCCTGGCAGATCCTTTACAGGTGGACTATATGTACAGGGTGGCTATATATAGGGGTGGGCTTTCTGTGGAGCACTATAGGGGGAGCTATTTGTGGGATACTATATACAGGCGTGGGTTATATCTACAGGGGGACTATATACAGGGGTGGGCTATATCTACAGGGGGACTATATACAGGGGTGGGCTATATCTACAGGGGGACTATATCTACAGGGGGACTATATCTACAGGGGTGGGCTATATCTACAGGGGTGGGCTATATCTACAGGGGGGCTATATACAGGGGTGGGCTATATCTACAGGGGGTCTATATACTATATACCCCTGTATATGGTGCTCCATAGATAGCCCATCCCAGTATATAGCCCCCCCTGTAGATAGACACCCCCCCCCGTAGATAAAGTCCCCCCGTAGATAAAGCCCCTCCCGTGTAGACAAAGTCCCCCCTCCGTAGATAAAGCCCCCCCCCGTGTAGACAAAGTCCCCCCCGTAGATAAAGTCCCCCCGTAGATAAAGTCCCCCAAAGTAGATAAAGCCCCCTTCCCGTGTAGACAAAGTCCCCCCGTAGATAAAGTCCTCCCTGTAGATACAGCCATGCACTTTTATTACAATTAAAAAAATATTCAAACTCACCTTAATCCCGCTCCCACGCCGTCCGGCAGCCATGGAGACCTGCTCTCTTCCACGCAGGTCTCCTGTGGTTGAACGCAGCATCTATGAAAGGCGCTGAATGGCTGGGCAGGATGACTTTCCCTGTCAATCAGCACCTTTCATCAGCGAAAGCTTCACTGGTACAAAAGGTACCAGTCGCTTCACTCGTGGAAAGGCGCTGAATGGCCGGGCATGGAATGTGCCCAGTCATTCATTGCTTCTAATTGTACCTGTGTCCTTGCGACACAGGTACAATTATAGTGCAGGTGGCGCTGGTGCCCCCTCTAAGTTGCACCCGGGGCACATGCTCCGCCTGCCCCCCCCTCTAGCTACGCCCCTGCACCTGTTAACATCTAAGTTATGAGTTTAGATGTGATCGGTAAAAGCTCAATCCTTCGTGTCAGAGACATGCAGGACCCACTGACTCTGAACCCATCAGTGCCGCTGACCTGACGGATACAGGTTTCAGTGCTAGATATAGCTGCTCTGTATACAGGATACAAAGCAGCTGTGTTTCAAAAATAAAAATTAATTTTTAATGAAAAGTATGTAGAAAGTTGTACCAAACACATTGACACTGATATTTTGTTTTAAAAAATAAATAAATATTTCAGAGGTGTACATAGCCTTTAAGCTTTTCCCGCTGCGGCCACTTTTGACCTTCCTGAACAGAGCCTTATTTTCCAAATCTGACATATCTCACTTTATGTGATAATAACTTTGGAATGCTTTTACCTAACCAAGCGATTCTGAGATTTTCTCGTGACATATTGAACCTTATGTTACTGGTAAAATTTGGTCGATACATTCAGTACTAATTGTGAAAAACACAGTACAGTGGAAACTCCCAAAAAGTGACTCCATTTAGGGAACTACACCCCATTGAGGAATTAATCTAGGGTAGTAGTGAGCATTTTGATCCCACAGGTGTTTCATAGTTTTTATTAGAATTGGGCAGTGAAAATAAAAAAACTATTTTTTTCAATAAGATGTAGCTTTAGCTCTAAATTTTCTATATAAATAAAGGAAAAAAAGAACCCAAACATTTCTAAAGCAAATACCTCATATGTGGTCATAAACTGCTGTTTGGGCACACGGCAGGGCTACGAATGGAAGGAGCGCCATTTGACTTTTGAAGTACTGATTTTGCTGGATTGGTTTCTGGGCGCCATGTTGCATTTGCTAAGCCCCTGTGGGACCAAAACAGTGGAAACCCCCCAGAAGTGAACTCAATTGGGAAACTACACACCTCAAGGTATTCACCTAGGAGTGTAGTGAGCATGTTAACCCTGCATGTGTTTTCCAGAAATTAGTGTACACTCGATGTTGCAGAGTGAAAATGGGAATTTTACCATAGATATGCCAATATGAGGTGCGCAGCTTGTGCCACCATGACCAGACAGCTCTCTAATTATTATGCTGTGTTTCCCGGTTTTAGAAACACCATACATGTGCCCATAATCGTTTGCTTGGACAGGGCTTAGGAGTGGTAGAGTACCATGCAAAATTGAGGCCTAATTTGGTGACTTACAAAGTATTGGTTCTCTGATGTGAAATAATAAAATAAATCCCTGAGAAGTGACACCATTTTGGAAAATACACCCCTGAAGGCACTTATTAAGGGGTCCAGACCAAAAAGCGAACAAAGATGCCATGACGCATAAGTATTGTATCAAAATTTAAAATATATTTTTATTAAACACATTAAAATAGAACATATAAAAAGGTCCACAGACACACTAACAGAAAGACAACCATCATATGAACTCCTGCTAAGAAGTGATACATACTATATATATATATATATATATATATATATATATATATGTGGGTCAGAGGGTAAAGTACGGCATATACAAACAGACCAAAGTACGAACAAGGCCCAATGCAAAATATTGTGTAAATACCTGTACAACACTAGTCTGTATGAAAAGAAAAGTGATGAAGAAAATATCACCGTACTGAACCATAAACTGCTGGAGTGATGGACGTCCAAACCGACGTGCGTTTTGGCGCACTTGCCTTAGTCTGGGGGTCACCTGTTACAGCAGGGTGTCAGGTGTAACAAACAGCTGACACCCACCACTGATGACTCCATCTTGCCGTCGACCACGGAAGTCTTTTAGGCTTCCATAGCCGACAGACCCGAAGTCCAGTATTAGGCCTCCGGTTGCCATTGCAGCCATCAGCACCACAGCGATCGCATTGCTGGGGTGCCAGTGGCTAAAAACCCCTCAGATGCTGCTATCTCTTTTGAACGCAGCATCTGAGGGGGTTAATTGGCCGGATTGGAGACTAGTACCTTAAGATGGCTCACAAAGTGCGAGGGATATATGTAGCAAGCAGTCGTATTAATGCATCTGGTAAGTTTCATCTTCTAGGCCAGCTTTGACTGCTACTTGAGCACTATATGTATTTTTTAAGTAGTCTTTATAAGTGTGAATGGCCAGCAGGGGCGATGATCAATGCATCGTCCAGTGTTTGTTTTCAGCGTAGTAATAATAATAATAATAATAATCTTTATTTATATAGCGCCACATATTCTGCAGCACTTTACAATTCAGAAGGAATGTACAAAACTAAATCAGACATTGCAGAGTAACAAACTAGTTACCAATTTAAACAAGAGGAGTGAGGACCCTGTTCGCAAGAGCTTACAATCTGTGAGGAAATAGGGGTGGCACAACAGGTAAAAGTGCTTGTTTATTACAAGGTCCTGCCATCTTTTATAAACATAGGGCAGTAGACATAAAGCTGTATGAGCCAGTCACTCAGACAGTATCTGTGTATGCACAGTTATAAATTGCCTTAGGGTGCAAGTGGTGTGTTAGATACTGTTAACTGAAAAGGTCATCAATTTAGGAATAATGGTCAGTAAAGGACAGGAGTCATTCTATTGAATGCTGTTAGCTTGCCTAAAAAGATGTGCTTTTTGGGCACACTTAAACTGTGGATGTTAGGAATTAATCTGATTGTCTGGGGTAGCACATTCCATAGGACTGGTGCAGCACAAGAAAAGTCTTGGAGAAGGGAGTGGGAGGTTCAGAATATGGAGGATGTTAATCTAACATCATTGGCAGAACGTAGGGCATGGATAGCGTGGTAGATAGAAATGAGGGAGGAGATGTATGGAGGTGCAGCACTGTGGAGGGCTTTGTGGGTGAGAGTAAAAAATTTAAATTGCATTCTAAAGTAAATGGCAATCATTGAAGTGACTGGCACAGGCAGGGCTGGCCTTAGGATAGATGGTGCTCTGTGCAAAATTATCTTTCATTGCCCCACCCCATAAAAAAAAATGCCTCATGGAAAAGTATAATACACCCCCCCCACACACAATGTAATGCCCTATATAGTGCCCCACACAGTATAATGTCCCTTTATTGCCCCTCATACAGTATAATAATAATATTTAATAATATAATGTGTTATAACACCTTGAAGGACACAGTATTTGCTCCTCTAATTGTGCCCTCAAAGTATATTGCCCCCCTGTAGTGCCCCATCACAGAATAATGTCCGCTTAGTGGCCTCCACACAGTATAATGCTCCCCTCCCCTGGCTGCCACACACAGCCCCCTTGTAGATAGTGCCCCCCTGTAGATTGTGCCATACAGCCTCTCTGTAGACAGTGCCATACATCCCCCCACCTCACCCATGTAAACATTGCCATACAGGTCCCCACCTCCCCCTTGTATACAGTGCCCTCAAACAAAAAAAATTGTACTCATCTAGGGCCCGTTTCCACATCGAACTAAACTGCTCCACGACGCGATCCTTTCATAGGCCGGCATGATCCTGTAGCCTAGTACAGAGTTTCCCAGCCTTTTCGGATTCGAGGCACCCCTGGAAAAACAAAAGTTTCCTCAGGGGACCCCTACCAAAAATTGTTTCCAGAAAGACAAAAAACAGCTAAAAACGAGTACTACACTCTTAGGCCCCATGCACACGACAATATTTTTCATCAGTAATTACGGACAGTAATTACGAACCCATTCATTTCTATTGGCCACGGACACCTTTCAGTATTTTTACTGATGGGTGTCCGTACTGAAAAAATTATAGAACCTGTCCTATTCTTGTCAGTAATTACGGCAAGGACTGTCCCATAGAAGCCTATGGGCGCTTTCTAAAATACTGACGGCTACTGATGTGCATCACAGTAAAATAACTATAAGCCCCCCACTCACAGTAAAATGACCATCAGTCTGCCACTTAAAGTGAAATTACCATCAGCCCCCACTCACAGTAAAATGACAATCAGCCCGCCACTTACAAGAAAAATGACCATCAGCCCGACACTTACAGTAAAATGACCATCAGCCTGACAATTACAATAAAATGACCATCAGCCCCCCACTCACAGTAAAATGACCATCAGCATGCCACTCTCACTAAAATGACCATCAGACCGCCACTCACAGATTGCCCCTTGTAGGTAGTCGCATACAGCCCCTTGTAGGTAATGCCACACAGCCCCCTTGTAGGTAGTGCCACACAGCCCCCTTGTAGGTAGTGCCACACAGCCCCCTTGTAGGTAATGCCAGATACCCCTTTGTAGGTGGTGGGTGCCACACAGCCCCTTTGTAGATTTCACCCCCCCCCCTTCCTGTAGATAGCACCACTGTAGCTCCCTGAAGCAGCGGAATACCCGTGGTCAAGAATTCTGCTCCTGGACGGAGAGCTTGATGTCTCTCTCCATATATGGACACAGTGACATCAGGGGCAAATCCTGAAGCGGAATTCCCGTCCACAGCGTTGCCGACACTGTGACTGGGGATTCCACTCCAGCAGAAGCCCTTGACGTCACTGTCTATAAATGAACAGAGACGTCATGGGCTTCTCCTGGAGTGGAATCCCTGGTCACAGCGTCAGCAACGCACTGTGACCGGGGATTCCACTCCAGGAGAAGCCCCTGAAGTCTCTGTCCATTTATGGACAGTGACCTCAAGGGTTTCTCCTGAAGTTGAACCCCTGGTCACAGTGCGTTGCTGACGGTGTCATCCATGGATTCCACTCCAGGAGAAGCCCCTGACGTCTCTGTTCATTTATGGACGGGGATTCCACTTCAGGATTTGCTCCTGATGTCACTGTCCTTATATGAACAGAGACATCAAGCGCTCTGTCCAGGAGCGGAATCCCCAGCCACGTGGGGATTCCGCTCCTTCAGGGAGCTACAGTGGTGCTAGTAGATAGAAGAGCTTGGAGTTAACTCCTTGCTTTGCTATAGTATTCAATAGTATCTGCGTCCTAAGGATTCAGATACTATCGAATGTGCCGTTGCTACCGCCCTCATGCCCGATGTTGTTGCTGCTATACAGAGGTAGCGACGCCACTGAGAGAAGAAGCACCAAGGCGGAAAGGCAGCTGCTGAGTCGCCGGGCCCGGGCGCTACTGAAACAAGCAGGGGAAAGGAGCCAGCACAGCGCCCCATTCCACCTGCTGGAGTGATGCACTCTGTGCAGTGGCACAGGTCGCACACCCCTAAGGCCGGCCCTGGGCACAGGGTAGAGGCATTTGTCAGAAAGATGAGCCTGGCTGCTGTATTCAGGACAGGTTGGAGAGAGGAACGTTTAGTGAGAGGAATACTGATTCATAATGAGTTACAGCAGTCATGACGAAAGTGAATCAAAGCGACAATAGGAGTTTTTGCAGTTCCCACAGTAAGAACAAGGTGGATTCTAGAGATGTTTTTGAAGTGAAGATGACATGAACGTGCGCACCCTGAGATGGAGACATCAGTTTTAGATAGGTTAGTAGATGGTGGAAACACAAGGAGCTCAGTTTTTGAAAGATTTAGATTCAGATAGGGAGAGGACATGATGTTATGGACAGCGGACAGACAATCACTGGTGTTTTGTTTTGGAGCAGGAGTGATGTCACAGGAAGAGTTATATAATTGGGTTTCATTAGTGTATGGATGGTGCTGGAAGCCAAATCTGGGGATAGTTTGTTTAACTGGCCATTATTTAAACTATTTCAACATGTAAATACAGTATTTTTATTGTATACACTGCATACACTGCAATACCCATTACATAGGCTTTAACAGTATGCAGAAATGCAGAGAATGATTAAATTCCTATATTATTCGTTAAAATTTTCCATTATGTACATAATTAAGGCATTTACATGTTCATTTCACCTTGCAGGCAGCCATGAGCATAAGGGCTCATTCAGATGAGCGTAATACTCGTCCGTGTGCAGTGCATTATCACTCACAGCACTCGGAGCCATTCAATTCAATGGGGCCATTTACACATTCGCTGTTTTTCACGCAGTTTGTGTACGTTGCATGAAACTTACTGCATGTCCTATATTGGAGCGTTTTCATCTAGTCATCCATTGAAGTCTATGAGTGCGTGAAAACCACGGACAGCAGTGCTGTCCGTGTTTCACGCATTGTATACATTGAAGAGCAGAGACATATATATATTTTTTAAATTAAGTGCTTGTACGGACGTGAAAAATGCATGCCACACGCAAAGCACACTGATGCCAATACACAACGCACATGGACAAGAAATTTAGGAAAAACGCTGTGTTTTTTACGCGTGCAAATCTGACACGCTCGTCTGAATTTAGCCAAAATAACATACGAGTGCAGTAAGCGCCATAGAGTGTAGAGCCCACAATATTAGCAAACAATGGAAGGGAACCAGATAGGGGTCATGTCCCTCGTTTGTTCTACAAGGGGGTGGAATTGGGGTGATCAGATTTTGGGACCTTTTTTACCAGATTGGGGAGATGATGTGGCAGCAAGAACCAACTTCAGGTAAAGGGATCTGTTTGGAATTTAGTTATGAAGACCCTTATCATCTGTGTATGCCCCTGCAAAAACTACTGTTTTGCAATTCAAGTTATGGGCTCAATCCTTTACTTTGTTCCTCTTTTCTTCAGAATAATTCTGTGGAAATCTAGATAGATACATACTCTGAGACAAATTAAAATTAAAACTACATGCACAAAATAATATTGTACCCTGTTATTTTTATTCCATAAGTTTGCTCCCTTCGTATGGTTAATGTTGCTGCTCAATTATCCCTTTCTACAGGATGGATGCTTACAGATATAAGATAAAAATAACTCTCTGCGGGAGTTAAATGCAAGTGCACATGTATTTCTGCTTAAGCACAGCACCCACACGATACAGTCTGATGACTAATTTTAATGGATTTTCTTTGTCTAGTAAAGAGTTAAATTGAACTGACTACAAGATGTATTGTAAGCAACAGGGACCCTATTAACCTACTTCAGTGATAAGAACAATAGCTCTAGACTATGTCTCTCTCACTAATAAGTGGTAGGACTGGACACTTTATAATTTATGGACATTATCAAATTCATGTTGTACTCCAGAGTTCAAATGTGGAAAATAAAGATTTGGTTTTCGGTTTTTCTTTTTTTTTTTTTTTTTAAACAAATTTTATCTATTTTTGGGCTGTTAGAATCTCGACAAGAAAATCTGTATTTCAGTACTCTGCACCTGACCAATTCAGATGTTGAGAGATAATATGTTCACATTAGCCCTGTCCACTTCACTCAGTCCAGCCATAATTGGAAGTTACGGAAGATTTTCCAGAAAGCAGGAAAGATTTACGAAAAGGAAATAAGCAGGCGGCATGAATGATGATGATCCAAGATTACTCTCGGAAAAAGATCTCATTTTATCTTATCTCCTTCTGTTATCTTTTATTGGATTGACTTCTAATTTCTATCGAGCTGCACTGCTAAATAAATGTGTATGTCTGCAATTCATCAGAAAATGTACACGGTGCAACTTCCCAGCAGAAGATTTCTAGATGACATATAGATGTATTTATTAATGTAAAGAAATGCCAGTGATGGTGATGAGCTAGGAAGCAGCATAGCTAAATAATATCCACAAGGGAGAGAAGAAAAGCTGGACTGCACATCCACTTTGCTATCTATTGCAGCTCAAAATGTACGAACATAAGGTTCTTAGTTTACATTTTGATCAAATTGTATAAGCCCACGTGCCACTTCACGGTGACCTCATTTAAGTGGGCCCCTAATGTATCAAGTGCACAATAGAACAATTATAGCAAGTGGATGTGCAGTCCAGGTTTTCGTCTCTAACTTTTGGATAACTAAATAATATGACTATAATATGACTATACACACTTACTGCATAGGGTATCTGCAGGGGTGGGATTCACATTTTTAACAACAAATTCCCTGTTTTTTGGACAAAGACATACGCGCCGCAGGGGGGGGGGGTGTTGGAGTTTTGCGGTGTATCGCGCCATTGAAAATTAATAATAAAATAAAACAATTACGATATTCCAAATACCCCCTACATTATAGTGGACTCTAAATAAAGAAATTCCCTGTCCAGAATGTTTTAGTATGGATCTCCACACTATGTACGTAATAACATAAGCGCACATACCTAGCCACGCATTATATTAAACTCACCAATTACGTATAGACCTATATGCGCGCATTCAATATTCTAAGCCTGCTCAGCCCATTTAGTTAGGCTGTGCACATGAGAAGGGTGGAGGACAGTGCGGTGTGCACAGTAAGCCACGACAGATCAGGCAGCTAATGCAGATAAAGTGCCAGGACCAAGCTTTGTTCTGATGCTGTATATATGTACTGAGCGTTGTTCTGGTGCTGTATATATGTACTGATTAGACAGAAAGGTCTCACGGTACACAGAAATGTCAGGGTGGGAATGAAATAGTCAATAAAGTGTTTCTTTTGTTTTCATTATGTCTATACCTAGATTTGGATATTTTCCCTAAAACTTGATATTTCTGTTTGGCTTCCATGAATACATATCTGCGTTACCAACATCGACTCATGGATGAGTCAGAAAAGAACTAGGCGATGAATTGATTGTATTCCCTCACTTTTTAACGTTTTTACTATGTAATTTATATATTTCTATTTCTATTTATGTGTTGGTGGATACATGTAATTCATATTAGTGGCTATAATTTATTATTGTGATGACCATTTCATATTTTTCATAACTTTTTCACTATTATATTAATATTTATCTGTATATTTATTCATTTCTTATTTTTTCTTTTTTCTTTAACACTTTTTGTGACTCTTTTTTCTTTTGGCACCGTAATTTCTTGCGTACTGTGTATCACCCTAACTCACGTTTGAAGCATTATTTATTGGGTATATGGATTACTCCGTTCTGAGGAATCTTGGGAGATATCATTTCACCTGTAAACTAGAGGTATTGGTGGACGAACACTCAGCCACGAGACCTGTAGTCCTGGACTGCTGGCCCTATTTGGGGAGTTTCCTATATAGCTCTCTGGTGTATAATGAATAACATACATATATATTTGAAAGGAACATTGATGCAGCTATATTCGCCCAAAATATATTTTTGCCTTTTCAATTTGGCATATATCTGTATGCCCTGCAAACCTTCATTTATATCTGGACAAAACTATCTAACAGCTTTATACATCTACATATAGGAATGTGCATTCTTTTTGTCTTAGACTTCAAATCTCATGGATCTCTGTACCTTGTAGCTTTTTTATGTAAATGATTATGTTATATGTTTTATAACTCCTTTTTCTAAAAATTTAATATTTACAAATATTGGTACTAATCACTTAACCCAGAGTGTGCTGGTTTTGTCCAAATTCTTTTTTGTTTTGTTTTTGTCATATATTTCAATTTTGGACGGCACCGTGCATTTTTTTTGTGTGCATTTTTTGGGTTTAATAGGATAACCCTTTTTTCTTTAAAATAAACATTTACATTTAGTGGCGGTCCCTGTAGATAGGGCCCCATGTGGCATTCCCTGTAGATGGGGCCCTATCTACAGGGAATGCCACATGGGGCCCTATCTACAGGGAATGCCACATAGGGCCCTATCTACAGGGAACGCCACAGGGGGCCCTATCTACAGGGAACGCCACATGGGGCTCTATGTGGCGTTACTCTGTAGATAGGGCCTCCTGTGGCATTCCCTGTAAATAATAATGGCCCCTATATAGTCTCCTGTAGTTAGTGTTCCCTATATAGTCCCATGTAGTTAGTGTTCCCTATATAGTCCCATGTAGTTAGTTTTCACTATATAGTCCCATGTAGTTAGTGTTCCCTATATAGTCCCATGTAGTTAGTGTTCCCTATATAGCCCTCTGTAGTTACTGTCCCCTATATAGTCCCCTGTAGTTACTGTTCTCTATATAGTCCCCTTAGTTACTGTTCCATATAGTCCCTTGTAGTTACTGTCCTCTATATAGTCCCTTGTAATTACTGTTCCCTATAGTCCCCTGTAGTTACTGTCACCTATATAGTCCCCTGTAATTACTGTTCCCTATAGTCCCCTGTAGTTACTGTCCCCTGTAGTTACTGTTCCATATATATAGTCCCCTGTAGTTTATGTTTCCTATATAGTCCCCGGTAACTAGTCCCCTATATAGTCCCCTGTAGTCACTGTTCCCTATATAGTCCCCTGTAGTTAGTTCCCTACAGACCCCTGTAGTTAGTTCCCTATATAGTCTTCTGTAGTTCTTGTTCCCTGTATAGTCCCCTATGTAGTGCCCTATAGTGCCCACAGTAGAAGAATAAAAACACATTTTCTTAAATGTCCCGTTCCCGCTCCGTCCTCCAGCAACGTCAGTCCTCCTCCATCGGATCGATGCAGCCGCGCGATGATGTCATCGTCGTTGCACTGACTGCATCATCACTAAAGCGCCAAATGGCGAGGCTTAATGTGCCTCGCCAGGGCAGCGCTAGTCAACTCAATTGTATCTGTGTCCTAAGGACGTAGATACAATTGAGTGCAGGGGACCGACTCCGGCTTCCCGCTTCACCCGGTTCTGAGAACCGGCTGTCATTTTTGCAACCGGTTCGGGAGAACCGGGGCGAACCGGCCAGATCCCACCCCTGGGTATATGCCAACAAAATGCATTTGAGCATACTCAGGCACAGGCAGTGCTGTGAAGAAATAACCCCTACCCCACAGGGTATCCTGTATTATTGTAATATGCAAATTGAACTTGAGTAAACACATGACACTGACTATGAAATATTACTGTATTAGTTATTCAATATCCATCCATGTAAAACAGTATTTGCCCCATTAAGCTGGTGCTACAATAAGTATAACAACCAAAAACAATTATTCTTTTACATTGCTGTTGATCCCCTTCTTTCTAGATATGCTAATCATATGAAGTCCAGCCACCAAATCTTTACTGGGTTTAAGTTAGGAACCACCCCAAAATTTAAGTTTCTCCTCAGTCAGTTTAGTTGTAGACACAATGCGCAAGACAATAAGACGTCAGTTAAAGGACAGTAGACTTTAGATTTTCCTAAAGAATTACCGTTCATTTTCTTCACTAATAGCAATTCACCCAATTCACAAAGCGTCCTAACAATCACATCATCTCTATAAAATTTGACTGTTGAGACGTGTATTAGGGCACACGCAAACTCAAAAACGTCTGAAAATACGGAGCTGTTTTCAAGGGAAATCATGTTTTTTAAGCCACTTGCGTTTTTCCCAGCATTCTTTACAGACTTTTTGGAGCTGTTTTTCTATAGAATCAATGAAAAATGGCTCCAAAAACGTCTCAAGAAGTGACATGCACTTCCTTTTCCTGGGCATTTTTTTTACGCGGCGGTTTTTCAAAATAGCTGTGTAAAAGAAAACGCCCTGTCGGAACAGAACGCTGTGTTTCCCATTGAAATCAATGGGCAGATGTTTGAGCCGTTCTGCTTCCGATTTTTCAGCCATTTTTTGCCCATTTACAGCCTGTAAAACGGCCGAAAATAAGCCGTGTGAACATACGCTTACTCTTTTAATTAATCCATAGAACATTATCCAAAATGACCAGCTGTTTTTCTTTTACAAACGTGAGACAAGCTTTGCTTCTATTTCTGGATATCAGGAGTTCTGTATTGCTACTCTACAATGAAACCATTTTTTGCTCAGTCTCTTTCCTTTTGCGAAGTCATGAACAATAACCTTTGCTAGAGGCTAAAGAGGATTGCATTTCTTAAGAAGTTCTTCTGGGATATTTTGTAACTTCTTGAATGGATTGTTGCTGCACACTTGTAGAAATTTGTCAAGCAGACTGAAACTAGAAAGATTCACCACTGCTCCAAGTATTTAATACGTGAAGTCCCAGAGAATTGAAAATGGCTTCACAACACTTTTCAGAAATGTTTGCTGAAATTCCACGCAGGCTGCCAGTATGGATATTCTTAAATTAGGTTGAGGGACTATGGAAAAGAGTCCATATACAGTACCAGTAAAAAGTTTGGACACACCTGGCTGAATTTTGGTTTCTCTTGATTCAGAGACATTTTGATCTAAAGGCTTACGACAAATGCTTGTAATATTTTTTTTTCATTTTTTTTTTGCACAAATACAAGTATTGTAGTTGATACCGATGTATAAATAAATTGTAAGTTTTGTAAGGAAAATGTTAAAACATTTTCAGTGGAAATTTACCCATTTCATTTTGTACTTCAGTGACATTTAAAGATGGAAAATGTTGAACCTCAATTATTCAGTCATCATTTATAACGCATACATAATATGTGCGCACGTGCCTTTTAAAGTTAATTTGTGTAATGTCTTTCCTTGTTCAAGACTAATGCCAATTCGCAGCGTGAACAAGGTAGGTGGGTCGTAAATAGCCGTATTTGTAGTCCACTATATGGCTAGAAAAACTCAACTAACCAAAGAAAAAAGACAAGCCATCATTATTATAAAAAATGCAGGTCAGTCAATAAAGAAAATTGCAAGAGCTTTGAAAATGTAGTGGCAAAAAAGATTCTTATGAGGATCACCACAGGAAAGGCAGACCAAGAGTTACCTCTACTGCACAGGACGAGTATATTCGAATAACCAGCCTCAGAAAATGTACGTTAAAAGCCCCTCAGATTGGAATCAAATTGAATGCTTCAATGAGTTCAAGCAGCAGACAAATCTCAACATAAACTGTTCAGAGGAATTCAACGTGAATTAGGCCTCAATGGTAGAACTGCTGTTATAAAACCACTACTAAGGGAGACAGATAAGAGTAAGATCCCTGCTTGTGCCAAGGAACACAGACATTAGACAAGTGGAAATCTGTCCTTCGGTCTGATAAATCCAAATTTTAGATTTTTAGCTCTTCTGGATGTGTAGCTAGTCTCTTATGATTTCTGGATGTGTGGTTCCCACTGTGAAATATCGGGGTGGGGAAGGTGTGGGGGTGCTTTGCTGGTGACACTGTTGGCAATTTCTACAGAATCGAAGGCTCACTTAACCTGCATGGTAACAGGTTACGCTATTGATTCCGTCGTTAAAACGGAAACCTGACGGAATGGTGACGAACGGAAACCATTAGCAATGTTTCCGTCACCATTGACATCAATGGTGACGGAAACGGAAGCTGTGGTTTCAGTTTGACTTTCCGTTGCGGGGTTCACGCGACGGAAACCTCCGGTGGAACCCCGGAACGGAAAGCCAAAGCTGATGTGAACAGGCCCTAATATAGTATTACATCTTATTTGACAAAAATAATCAAATATCATTCAAATACAAATATGTAATAATATGGGATATCCAAAAGGATATATCATTTCTCTACTTTAACCCCTTAATGACCTGGCCATTTTGCGCATTAATGACCAAGGATTATTTTTTGTTTTCTCATGGTTGCATTCCAAGAGTCGTAACTTTTTTTTAATTCCATCTACGTAGCCGTATAAGAGCTTGTTCTTTGTGGGATGAGTTGTATTTTTCAATTGCACCATTTTTGGATGCATATAATATATTGATTACATTTTCTTAACTTTATTTTAGGAGAGAATTGAAAATAAGCAACTATTTCAGCATTGATTTTTACGTTATAAATTTACGCTATTGACAGCGGCATCTACTGGGTTAAACTGACGGATTCGGAGCGCTTTTCGATTCCGGCAGTTGCAGCAGGAGCCAGGCTGTGTATAATAGCCATGCTCCTGCCGCTGATCGTGCGGGTACACTGGCAGTACCCACGCGATCAGAGGACGGATATATCTGTCCTTATGCTGGAACCAGCTCCTGCATAGGGCGGATATATCCGTCCTTCATTGTAAAGGGGCTAATCAACATTAACAGGTTATTCCCATCTTATAAAGTGACGGCATATCACTGGGATTTGCCATCATTTTATGACCTTTGGGATCCCCACCAATCCTGGGAATGAAGGGACTACAGCGCTGATTTAGAGTTTCATCCCCTTCTAACTTTTCTGCACATCGGCGCCTCAAAGGGCACCCGGCTGTGCAGGAGACCACAGCAAGTAACATTCACTTGAATCGAGGCCTGCTACAGCTCCCTGCAAAGTGGGTAGCTGGGGTGCCACTATGCAAGGAAAAACAGTGAAGGAGCCGCAGCACTAAAGCAGCACTAAGACAGTGCCAAAGCATTGTTGCGGTCCCTTCATTCTCAGGATGGGTGGATGTCTTAGATCATATAATTGATCTAAGAAACTAGCAATATGCCTCCATTTTATAAGATTAGAATAACCCTTTAATTGGATTGAGGGAAATTCCCAATCAACGCAGGTAGCCCCCACAATCTCCATGGTCAGCCGTCTAAAAAGCTACTGCTTATACTATTGAGCCACTTTTCTTGCATGAAATTTCGATGGGGATTCCCAACTAAAACGTCACCTTTATATCTAGGTTACCTCTGTTGCTACCTCTGATCCTAGACATTTAATCACTTAGATGTCACTGTCTATAGCAGCGCCGGCATCTAAGAAGCTTGATAAAGGGTGGGCTTCCTCTGTCAGCCCATCGGCACCCCACAATGCAATTTCAGTTTGCCAATAAGTTACCATGGCAGGCGGGGGCCTAACAAAGTCCACCAGGTCCGCCATAGGT
The DNA here is from genome assembly GCF_050947455.1 of Rhinoderma darwinii. Classification (NCBI taxonomy): domain Eukaryota; kingdom Metazoa; phylum Chordata; class Amphibia; order Anura; family Rhinodermatidae; genus Rhinoderma; species Rhinoderma darwinii. Next base: position 99,505,869 of record NC_134693.1, on the reverse strand, counting down.
ATCTTTCTATTAGGCCTAATAAATTGACTAATAGATTGCCTGTCAGTTATATACTGACAGATAAAAATGCTTTGCTTGACTGTGGATAGGTGATTATTTATGATTCTGGGAAAACCCCTTTAGGTATTTCAAAGCGTTATATAAGCAGTGAAATGCACTGCTAAAAAACTAAAAAAAAACTAAACTTCATAAAAATATAAATATTTTATTTTTTTAAAATAGTAAACAAAAAATATATATGTATTGTATCACCAAAATAGTGGTGAGGTGTCCATGAATGAGCATGTACAAGGATCTTTGTTCCACAGAGGAAGACTTTGGGCCTTCTATGCAACCCAGCCCTGGTTGATCCCATCTTCTTTGTTATTGGGTGGCGGAATGTGGGAATGTGGGGAATTAGCTCACAGGTCATGAAAATGATGTAGAGGCAGAACCAGACACTAGAACCTTCTGTCTTAGGTGGCAAACCCAGCTCTATTTTGATCTTTGCTATTTTATGTAAGCCATTGACTATGTAGTATACGTAAACATTTTATGTTTCCTTTGAAAGTCAGTAGTCTGTTTTGGGCGCAAAAGATGAATTGATTTGAGATTTAATGCTTTTTAAAACTTACATCCTTATCTGAAATGCACTATAATTTAGTTTTTCTGGGTTATGACAATAAATAATTAGGAGTCAGATTGGTCTAATTGTATTTGTTATTCCTCCACAGGTTGTCCGGTGTGGTATAGGTCATTGAGACTGAATAAACAGCAAAATATGTTGTATATACTGTATGTAATAGAGGCCTTGATGAGGTACTAAGGGCATTACTGGTTTCCACTGTTTTCTGAGTCACAGCTCATAAAATACCTGATTTCCCACTGTGATTGTGATGGTATAGCAAGATCTAGAGTTACTATTTATAAGGTATCTCCAGCTAAAATACATAATTTATATAGTACATGTTATCAGTGGTTTATCTTTATTTATATCAGGTGTCCATGTGAGTCTTATACCTTATTATACAGAAAAAGCTGTTCCATTTATTATTGATAAATCCCATCCTTTTTTGCATGAAAATTAAAGGGGTTTTCAAGAACTTTGATATTGATGGCCTATCCAAGGGCCCACATAAACCTGGAGCCGGCCCTGGGCACCGCCATCTGTACAGGCAAGCCACTCTGCCTGCCCATTGTTTGTCTTGCAATTCATTTTTAGTGTTCACCATACGCTATAAATGAAATGTTAACTTCGGTTTGCAAGCTGTTGAAAATACGGTAATACCAAATACATTTTTATTGTTTTACTCATTTTGCACAGCAAGTTTTTTCAAGAACCATAATTTTTTTGCAAAAAGAGTTGCAGTTTTCATTGGTTCCATTATTGGGTACATAATGATGTTTTTTTGCTTTTCTTTTTGGGAGACAAGATGACCAAGACAATGGCAATTCTGCCATTTTTTTTTTATTTTTTTTTTGTTACGGAGTTAACAATGCAGGATAAATAATGATTTAATTCTATAGGGTGGGTCACAACGGATGTTTACATTTGTTTACATTTTTTCCATAATAGAGCATTTTGTGTGGGGGTAAAAAGGTTTTTCTTTTTGCTTTGGATTTTTTGTTTATTCTTCTATAAACTTTATTTTTAAAAAAAATTTAAACTTCGTTTCCTAGTCCCTCTATGGGACTTGACCATGCAGTTCCTTGATCACTTCTATAATGCATTGCAATACTCCTGTATTACAATGTATTATGCATTCAGACTCTAGTACATGGCAGACCTTATAGTCATTGTTTGCATTGTTAGACTCCTGGGTGCTATATCAACCCAACGTCACCCCACAATCATGTCACGGATTCCCATGGGCTTACAGAGGAAGCCAACGGCATCTAAGGGGTGAAACAGCTAAGTTTGGAGTTATTTCCGATCCTGGACATTAGAGTGGGGTATCGGCTGTATAATTTATCTATGACAGTGCAGGGCGGGAATAGGCTAAACACATGGCGACCCAGTTGCTTATATTCTATGCTGTTCAGTGGATCTGTCAGTTATACTCCCTATGTAAGGGCAGCATATTACAGCTATAGATCCTAGCAGAAAAATTGGACATAGATAACCTCAAAACCACAAAAAAGGCCATACTTACTAAGTGGGTGGGTGAAACCCCGTTCCCAGCAGGATGCAGACAGGTCAAAAAATGCTGCAGAAGGAGGGTGCATTAAATAGTGATAGCCACTCCCACTAGTCTTGGGGGGAGTGGCGAATTAAGTGTTCACAAGTGTGTGATAAATGAATGTCAGTGTTAGTGTAGTGCTAGGGTGTGAATTGTATGGTAAAAAAGAAAAGTGTATGTATGGAAGTGTCAGAACTGTGTGATAATGTAATAGGAAATAAATGTGTGATGAATGGGGGTCAGTGCTGTGAATAGTACATGGGGTGTCAGTACTAAGTGTAATACGTGGAGAGACAATGTGCTGGTCGTCAGGCACAGCATATCTTGCCGAATCACAGCCTATTTGTGACGCCGCTACTGTTAGCTAAGGCAGGCTGCTCTGCATGCCAAACCAAACGCCAGCACATCATGCCCTCCCAGCATATAAGACCTGGCTGCGTCCTGAAAAAAAGTATACATAGTAAACATATCCAAGAAACATGGGGTAATAGTTGTTATTTTGGCCAAAATACGCAAAGCTCGCAACCCAACGTCAAGGGTCCCCAGTGCCTTGTGAGTCCCTAACTAGAACTTTTCGTTCCTAATTTAAAAACACCAGCTATAGATCCTAGTAGTTAAAACAGCACAAAAATGTTTTTCAGTCCCGAAAAACGGATCCTGTGGACCAGAGTTTGAGGTGTATTAAGTGCTTGGTTACATATCCTTGGTGCTTATGGACAGATCCTATGTCTACAGCATTAACATTCTGTACAAATGGGTATAAACAATTCCTTCTCGAAGCAGCGGTCATAGAGATCAGTACTCCTAGACCACGTTTTAGCACACAGTATATTAACAATTTAGATCAATACATATTCTCTGTTACATTTATAGAAAATCACAGAACCCCATGTAAGAACGAATATATTACTGTTCTGTAGACGACAACAGAAACCTCAATTTCCTTATGTTACCCTGCCTAGTGCTCACTAAGAAACATTGATAATATACATACATAAAATGGATTATTCTAAAACCGACAGGAACAATAGGAACAATATTCCCCTGGCTGAATTCACTAGAAAATATAGTTGTGCAGTCTATGTTGTTGTTTTCTGTCTAATAAAAGAAGATAGCATATAGTGATTTTGTACTGAGGCAAGAAGGGGGGTGTAAATTCTCTAGAGTAGCTGCTAGGTTGCTGGAAGCTGTGTCAGAGGGCTTCTGCCTGCTGGAGCCGCTCTCGTCCAGATGTAATGAGCTGTCTGCTTAGGTCAGTTATCAGCGCTACCTGCTTCTGCCTGACTTCCCAGGTATGCTTCACTATAGCGTAGGAACATACAGTCAGCTTGAAGAATATAACAAGACACTTGGAACATCATGGGCGGTAATTGCAGACTAAGTTCCTCTCTAGCCCTTGAGGATACCCTACATGTGATAAAGAAGTCAGAGATTTATCAAGCAGCTTGTGAGAGGTGTCACAGGCATTTTAAAAATGCATTACCATCCTTTATAAAGGTGAAAAGAAACATAGAGCTTTCTGTCGGAGTGTGCGTAGGGAATTCATATTAACGTAGCATTTCCCGCATATAGAACACTGTACACATAGTAATGTCTTCACTTATTTATGAAACTCTTTCTTTCAATGTAATTCAATTCAATTCTCATTTAAAATAATGCACATATGGCTTGTTCCACCTGGCTTTATTATAAATGTATTAACAATGTAAATACTTGGAGCAGATCTAATACCCAAACTTCATAAAATGCACAATTTAAAAGTTTGGTCCCACTGCTGACTACCACTGCAGGTGACTGTATGGAATAAATAGGATTGATACATTGCCTTCTATTCAATTTCCTAAAGTCTATAAGGATAAGCCAAATGTACATATACTGTAAATGCCCCACACTGTGTGCAAAGCAATTTGCACTCTGTTACTTAACCTTGCCAATGGCATAAACCCCCATTGATCAGCTGCTATTTCCAGGGAACGTGGTGGCAGCCAGTCTCACATGGAAAACATACAAAGGATTAGCGACCATCTAATACATACATGGTTGTACTGAGCCCTTCAAGCGTAGGCAGTCTTTATAGCGACTCTCCACTGTAACTAATGGAAGGGGCAAACCCAAGTAGGGGTATCCTCTCTAATATGTCCATATGTCAAAACAGTGCAAATGGACAGGCATTGTCCTAGTGGGTCAGCCCCATTACAGCTATAGTCCCTTTATTCCTGAAAGCAGGACGTTAGATTAGTCCCTGGAGTAGTCTTCTGTCAAAATTACACAATAAATAAACCACAATCTGATGTAAGATCAGGCGGAGATCAGGCAGAGCTAATAGCAAATGAGAATGTTTAGGGGATGATAAAGTCCTCCAGCTGCCAGTGCAAGGAGAATGGTTGGCACAGTGTTTCTCTACTAGAAAGCTTACACAACTGTTATGTGCCTGCCACTTTTGTAGAAGACCATTAAAGTCTATCTCTACCGCCTCTGGGCCTCGCTTGGTACTGCTAACTTATCACGTCTTCTTCTATCTATAGATCATGAAAATTTATGCAAAATCTGGTGAACTAGAGGCACAGAGACACAAATGATGGAGATTGCCAAAGGGGCAATATAGTCTGCATGTACATGAGTGCTCTCAAAGTAGACTCTGTTTAGTGTTTTATTTGTCATGAACATCCATAGTTCCCAAATATAATTGCCATTAAATATAATTATTGGTATTGACTGGAACTTACTCCAATTTAATATGTATAATGAATTGTGTCCATCAATAGAAAAGAAGATATGTGTGATAAAATAGTGATCATAGAGGTATATGTTTTTCTGTCAGTAAAAAACTGACCCATTCACTTCCATTGAACGCGGACACCTTTCTGTATCGCTACGGATGGGTGTCCATGCCGTAGAAATGTTCAGAAAATTATGGAACATGTCCGTTGTTTTGCATTTTGCGGGCCATGCTCCCATACTTTGTATGGGAGCATGGCCCGAAAATGCGGGTGGCAGTCGGCAGCCGGCCGTGCCCGCAATCGCGGGCCGTGACTACGGGCACGGCCATGTGCATGGGGCCTAAATCTAGGGCCTCTGTCAGCAGACAGGTAGACAGGCTCACTCTGACCCTGACTGCACACATACAGTAAGCCTGTGAAACACAGAAGTAGCTAGATGGTGGCTAGTGGGGCATGTGTCCCAGGTGCTGAATGCCAATTAGCCTCTCTGCATTGACCAGGATATTAAGATACAGGCCTACAGCAGCAAACTGAATCTTATGTTTGGGTGAATGAAGGTCTAGTTATGACTTGAAAAACACTTAGGCTGGGTTCCCACGGGTCGGATACGCTGAATAAAGGTACACAGCGTATCTGACCTAGAACCCGCAAGGAATTCCACCTGAAGAACTGCACCATATTGTGGTGAAGTTTCTCAGGCGGAATCTCCGTTGTGGAAACCAGTGCTTGAAAATAAAAATGAAAAAAGCAAATACTTATCCTTGCCATTGTCATACTTCCCTCTGTTCCCCTTGCAGCCCAGCCTTCTGAAATGACGCTGCAGCCCATGTGACCGCTGCATCCTGGGATTGGCTGCAGCAATTACATGGGATGGAATATCATCCTAGGAGGCCGGGCTGCACTCAGAACAGAGGACTATACTGTGGAATTTCCACATTGAATTCGGTTGCGGAAATTCCGCTACGTTTATGCTACATGGGAACTTGAATTCAGCTTGACATTAACCAGACTGTGCCGAGAGGCTTATTTGATCTATACATCAACCATTATGCTTATTATACTGTTTGTGCATTTTGTATTAATCCCAATTAATTAAATGTTAAGCCTTGGTATTTGTATTCTGTAGATGTTTTCTTGTAACTTTCTAATGCAGCAAGGCTTTGAGAAGCTTGCACTGTCCTTGAATAAAAACTACCATTAGTCATTACCCCCTTTCACCTTCACAATGGCTGTCATGCCCTCTTTTATCACATAAACGGACACAGTACCGTATTATAGAAGTGAAAGAGTACAGATAAAAATAGCAGTATGTTAAATGAAAAACATTAAAAGAATCAAAAGCAACACTGTACCTAAGTGAGATAACCAATCATATTGCCACTTTCTTAAGCTTTTCCCTAAAGACTCCTTGGTTTTCCTGGAAAAACTTAAAATCCTGATTTAAATACATTGAAATCTAGCAGCGACATGTGATTGAAAGCCGTTAGAACAACAGCATTCAATTATAGCTGCATTCTCCTTGTTTGGAAACTGCTCTGACCATGGCAGCGGTTTACAGCCTGACTGTAGGTTCTCCCTTTGTATATTTGTCCCTTGAAATGTGAGCAGGTTTTGCCTGATGCTGCAAATGGCAGGTTGCCCCTTATACAAAAAGAACATTCATGTTTAAATTTACAGCTATTTAACCATTCCTATTGTGATGCATTGAATGCCCAGCACAAGCCATTCTTCAACATCTGATTAACTGGCACCACCTGCTATTGTGGCTTTTGGACTTATTCTGTGGTCACATCTTTCTAATTCATATGCTCCTTCATTTCCTATTTTAGGAAATCTTGCACTTTGTCATAAAATGCAATACATTAAAAACTATGTATACCTTTGAAATTGTTTTTTTTTAATATATTAAAAATGTATATCAGTGTGATTTATGCAACTTTCAAAATAGTTTTTATCAAAAATTATTTGTACTTTGAGATACAGCTGCTTTGTATACTGTATACAGAGCAGAAGTATCTAATGCTGAAACCTTTATCTGTCGGGACTAACTGGTTCAGTGACAGCGGGTCCTGCATGTCTCTGACACGCAGGATCTAGCTGCTATCGATCACATCTAAGTTAATAACGTAGATGTGATCGATGACAGGTGGATCCTGCTGATGGGTTCAGTGTAAAACGAGTGATACAGCTGTTCTGTATAGAGAATATAGAACAGCTGTATCTCCAAAAGTAAAACGATATTTTAATAAAGACTAATTACAAAGTTACACTAAACACACCGACTAATCTATTTATTAAACATACAGGATCCGCTTTCAGAGAGCCCGTCAATGTTAGCGCATGGATTCAGATCTAAGTGCACGATACAGCTGCTCTGTTTACAGGATACAAAGCAGCTTTATCTAAAAAATTACAAATAATTTTTAATACAAAAGTTCTTCGAAAGTTGCACCAATCACACTGATACGCGCATGCACATATATATATATATATATATATATATATATATATATAAATACATATATATATATATATATATATATATATATATATATATATACACACACTACCGTTCAAAAGTTTGGGGTCACCCAGACAATTTTGTGTTTTCCATGAAAACTCACACTTATATTTATCAAATGAGTTGCAAAATGACTAGAAAATATAGTCAAGACATTGACAAGGTTAGAAATAATGATTTTTATTTCAAATAATAATTTTCTCCTTCAAACTTTGCTTTCGTCAAAGAATGCTCCATTTGCAGCAATTACAGCATTGCAGACCTTTGGCATTCTAGCTGAGGTAATCAGGAGAAATTTCACCCCATGCTTCCAGAAGCCCCTCCCACCAGTTGGATTGGCTTTATGGGCACTTCTTGCGTACCATACGGTCAAGCTGCTCCCACAACAGCTCTATGGGGTTGAGATCTGGTGACTGCGCTGGCCACTCCATTACAGATAGAATACCAGCTGCCTGCTTCTTCCCTAAATAGTTCTAGCAAAATTTGGAGGTGTGCTTTGGGTCATTGTCCTGTTGTAGGATAAAATTGGCTCCAATCAAGCGCTGTCCAAAGGGTATGGCATGGCGTTGCAAAATGAAGTGATAGCCTTATTCAAAATCCCTTTTACCTTGTACAAATCTCCCACTTTACCAGCACCAAAGCAACCCCAGACCATCAGATTACCTCCACCATGCTTGACAGATGGCGTCAGGCACTCTTGCAGCATCTTTTCAGTTGCTCTGCGTCTCACAAATGTTCTTCTGTGTGATCCAAACACCTCAAACTTCGATTCGTCTGTCCATAACACTTTTTTCCAGTGTTCCTCTGTCCAATGTATGTGTGCTTTTGCCCATATTAATCTTTTCCTTTTATTAGCCAGTCTCAGATATGGCTTTTTCTTTGCCACTCTGCCCTGAAGGCCAGCATCCCGGAGTCGTCTCTTCACTGTAGACGTTGACACTGGCATTTTGCGGGTACTATTTAATGAAGCTGCCAGTTGAGGACCTGTGAGGCGTCTATTTCTCAAACTAGAGACTCTAATGTACTTGTCTTGTTGCTCAGTTGTGCAGCGGGGCCTCCCACTTCTCTTTCTACTCTGGTTAGAGCCTGTGTGTGCTGTCCTCTGAAGGGAGTAGTACACACCAATGTAGGAAATCTTCAGTTTCTTGGCAATTTCTCGCATGGAATAGCCTTCATTTCTAAGAACAAGAATAGACTGTCGAGTTTCACATGAAAGCTCTCTTTTTCTAGCCATTTTGAGAGTTTAATCGAACCCACAAATGTAATGCTCCAGATTCTCAACTAGCTCAAAGGAAGATCAGTTTTATAGCTCCTCTAAATAGCAAAACTGTTTACAGCGGTGCTAACATAATTGCACAAGGGTTTTCAAGTGTTTTCTAATCATCCATTAGCCTTCTAACACAGTTAGCAAACACAATGTACCATTAGAACACTGGAGTGATGGTTGCTGGAAATGGGCCTCTATACACCTATGTAGATATTGCATTAAAAACCAGACGTGTGCAGCTGGAATAGTCATTTAGCACATTAACAATGTATAGAGTGTATTTCTGATTAATTTAATGTTATCTTCATTGAAAAAAACTGTGCTTTTCTTGCAAAAATAAGGAAATTTCTGAGTGACCCTAAACTTTTGAACGGTAGTATATATATATATATATATATATATATATATATATATACATATATATATACATATACATATATATATATATATATATATATATATAGTTTTAAAGGTGCATATAGCCTTTAGGGCAGTATTTAACATATTTGATAAGAAAAAATTTGCAGGAGACAATGTGGGAAGTCTGCTTATCTATATTGATGTACTTTTCACTAATGAAGTGAAGCCGTAGAGAATTTGCTTACTGATACCTATACCTGCAGCTGTATTTTCATATTTTCCTCCGATCTCATGTAATACTTTTTTGTCAGACACATACAATGTCTTCTGAAATATGCATACTCAGATTTTCTATTTTGACAGAAATATTTTTTTATGACATATAGCTACTGAGGTACATACTGTACTCTGTAATATATTGACTTCTATACCAACTAAGATATTTAATAGTTATAAGATTTGCAGTGTTTTTAAATGCTACCTGTTATTTAAATTACTTCCATGATTTCTTGCCCGGGTTTTACATCAGTTTAATATTGATGGCCTATCCATAGGATAGGCCATCATTATCAGATTGGTGGGGATCCGACTCCCCCATGATCAGCTGATTTGAGAGGCTGTGGTGCTTTGGCAAGTGCTGTGTCCCCTTAATTTTTTACAAATGTGATTCAGTTTATTTGGTAGTGGTTGTGCCTGGTATTGCAGCTCAGTCCTTTTTACTTGAATGGGACTGAACAGCTGTGAGCTGCAATACCAGGTACAGCCACTGCCAAATGTATGGAGCTATTTCTAGTAAACAATGAAGGGAAAAGATGCTCGCCATAGCCTCTACAATCAATCAGCTGATCGGTGGAGGTGCCGGGAGTTGGACCCCACTGATCTGATATTGATGGCCCATCCTAAAGATAGGTAATCAATATTAAAATCCCAGAAAATCCCTGGATCAGAAAACAATACAATCCTAATGGTGAGTTGGATGAGTTATATACCAAATTTTACTGAGAAAGGGAATATATATATATATATCGTTTTTTTAATATATATAATAATCCATGTGTACCTTAATAGTTTTGCCTTCATCGTGTTCTTCAAAGGCTGAGAGCAACAGCCCACGTGATAGCAAAGTGACCAACGTGTCTGCGTTTAGGTTTCTGTTGCCACCATATTGCTGAGATGTTCTCTATTAGAAACATTGCTTCTACAAGAGAATAGCTCCATGATACGCCATCCAATGAAACATGCCATTATTTTATTTTTATTTCAGATTCATATGGATCTGATCCAGAGATGAATAATGCTGCTGATAGACTCAACCCTAAAATTAAACTTTCTTTAAATGGTCACTGCACTTTGAGAGAACTATTTTTATTTTGATAGCCCATCTGGTGTATAGCATGTTTGGAATTAACATTCATTCAACAAATAACTATTCCACTTCTAAAACGCATCGAAATAATTTTGTAGACTCTATATTAAGTTTATGCAAAAGGTTCGAAGGTTACAAAGCATGTTTTTTTTGTTTTTTTTAAAAAGAAGCATAATGGAAAATAGAGGAAATAAGGAAAATCTTTGGTACATGAGTTAAACCATACAGTTTGGTAACTACATATACATAATGTATAAAGGTATGACTAATAGAGACTAATGATTGATGATCTTTTGGTAGTGAACCATAGACATTAAAAAATAAATTCAACAGATTGAAAAAGGATTTTACACAGCAATGAAAGTTAGCAGTTACAGTCTGTAGTGTATAGTCCATTGTGGTCGATCATATCCCGTAGCATAGAACCTCCACCTGCACATTGTTCCAACTATAAAAAGAGTGTTCGTTAGTGAGGTCATTAGGGATTGAGAAATGCAGCAATTTGAAGGTCTGCTCACACAATTATTATACATTGTCAATCTAAAAATAAAAACATTATATTGAACTTTTCATGGGCCGTTATGAAGCACCTTGAAGTAGTTGCTAGTTAGAGAGCTAAAATCTCAGGCAGAGTGGAGAACACCGATTTTGGTTCCTTTTTTTCATACCAGCCATTTTTCTTCAAACCCAAGATTCTTCTGGGAGAAACAAGTTAGACCATTCACATTATTAGGATAATTATATAATTTGTTTTCTTTGTTTACTATATGATTTACTGTTACTATAGCCCCTTTTGTCATGTTAGGAAAAAGTTACAACTAATTATGGTAAAATGTGCACTTTGAAAATACCATATTTATCTATATGTATGTTTTCTATGCATTGCAGGATGGTGGAGTACTCCTTGGATCTCCAGAATATAAATTTATCCGCTATTCGTACTGTGCGTGTCCTCAGACCTCTGAAGGCCATCAACAGAGTACCCAGTAAGTGTCCTTTTCTGTACTAGGTATGGTATCCTGTGCCTCTTTGGTGGCTACTTAAATACAGTTCTCAACATATTGTAGCATTTTACTTTGTTGGGGCATGCTGGGAATTGTAGCTTAACAACTGGAAAGTCATGTATTTCCTTAGTCTGTTCTTCCTAGATTTCTCTGACCGTTTCATTGTTTCTTGTTGTGGGTAAGAGGTTGGTGGAATATGGGGATGTGTTATCTGTGTGTGGGACCCCCTTTAGCTGTATGTCTGCATACTTACAAAGTATTCTTTAGCATAACATTGAAGCTTGTTTTAATAGATACCTTGTGTAATTCTTTGACAGTCATTTAAGCTTTGTGTATTAACTAGGCTGTTCAGACCTGGAGCTAAGGGAATCCACTACATGTTCCGCCCCCTCTATCTGTATTATTGTACTGTCTGTCTGTCCATACTGTACTTCTTCTCTCAGGGCCAATTCCGCCTTTAGCTCTCCATCTCATCGCCTGTCTTTCTCCGGCCAATCAGCGGCTTGCCTTTGTTACTAAGCCCCGCCCATTCCATGCGTCCTCGTCCAATTGTGTCACGTAAGTGCTTGATTCTTTTTTGTACCTTAATGTTTCTCTTGGCTGGTTGTTTTCACTGCTTCAAAACATTGTGCCTTCCATTTTCTTTCAGTTCTTTTTTTAATTTAAGAATTTTACAAAGCCTAAAGAATGTATAAAACAAAATTGAGACAATATAATTAGAAGTCATTAACAATTACAAACGAAACAATACATTTAAAATGCTATATAAATCAATGTTAGTGCACCATAGTCATATATCCACAAGAACAGTAAAGTCATTATAATGTTAAACCACAAATATCTGATGAGTTGTCATGTACAGAGACCACTAAATAGATTCATGTTAGATCATCAAAGCCAAATATTCTTATTGGTAGGGTTAAAGAACACATGGCAATCATTAGACAGGTCTTGAACAGGTCCAAATAGGTCTGTTACTTTTGTTATTGGTCATAAAAGTGGGCTAAGACCTATTTAGGGATTTAGTGCAATGAAGCTACTTTAGTAGATAGGTTGCTCTGTATTTTAGTGGCTACAAGTTCTGGTGTTTAAATGAGGAATTGAATAAGGGAATATATTTTATTTGCCTACTCAGTAGGTACATTTACATGTGGTTGTACATCAATAATATCCCTGAATTTGGCTAAAGTATTAGGGCAGAAGATATGTAAAGCCTATGTGCACCTTTAACTTCATTTTTTTTTTTTTAATACAACAATGTTTTAGGTGATTTTAAGTAGCAAAATTGTTTTTTTTTTTATTTTGTTTTTTCTTACTTTTTGAGATACAGCTTCTATGTATCCTCTACACATAGAAGCTGTATGCTGCCGTCAAAGCCAATTCTGTCAGGTCAGCTGCACTGATGGCTCCGGTGAAAGCTGTTCCTGTATGTCTCTGAAACTCAGAATCCAGCTAGCAACGATTACATCTAGGTTCATGAACTTAGATATCATTATTATTAGCTTGATCCTGCGTGTTAGAGACCATGTTCAGTCGAGTCGTCAGTCCAGTTGACCTGATGGAATTGGCTTTGATGGCAAAATACAGCTTTTATTTGTATCTCAAAAAGTAAATAAATTTTTCAATAAAAAACAATTTATATGTTGTTTAAAATCACCTAAAATATTTTTTTATATAAAAAATTAAGTCTTTGAAAATTAGACAATGATCAAAATTCTTTAGAAAGTTGCAGAAGTGAAGGAACAGTTTTTGGAGATTGGCTACAATTACCAACTGATCATTGTTGAAGGCGGCCGTGTTATGGGTAAAATTACCTACCTTCAGGTCTGTTAGGAATGACTCTTGCTGAAGAAGTTGTGTTAGTCTCCATTGTAACAATAATGAAGTGGAGCTAGTGGGCACCCTTTCCTTGTACGATTATGTGGAAAGGTTGAGAAGGGAACCATTGGCTTGTATTGTTATAGTAAGTGCCTTCCATTTTCATGACATTTACTTACTAAGAACTATTTTTTTATACAGTTTTACAGATTTAGCGTGTGGGATATTAAACTGCTTTGCAACTGTTGGTGTGGAAAAGTATTTCTGATAATGTTCAAGCAGCCAGCCGCTGGATTGTCAAATGTTTTCCATTTCTGATTTAGTCGGGTCAGGATAAAAAGTTAACTTTACTTGTAAAGTTACCAGATCACTTGCATTGCTATAGAGGCTTTTATATCCTGCACTGAATAGTTACAAGCATAATGCAGTCTATTACAGAGATACTCTCATCACGGTAAGGATGGAACTCCAGTCACTACAGAATGATCAGCACACAATGGAGCTCTAATGAGACCTGCACATGTCTCCAGGCACATTACATCTTATGTGACACGGACGGAAACTGTTAACCTGAGAGAATGATTGTTTAGGCCCTTGAGTGAATAAAAAATTAGAGACAAAGCCTTATCCCAAGAGATTAGAAACTCTTCAGCTGCCAGTAGAAAGGTTTTGGCACGGCATGAGCAGAATTTAATCTACAATTTTGTCTAGTTTTGTTTCTATTCCATTTAAATGAAGTCTACTGATCTTCTCTGAAACTGCTCGGCTTTACTTGTTTTTAAGATGCAATGCTAGGCTACCCAGAAACAAAAACATGATAGATCTTATTTGAAGGGGTTGTCCCAATATGACATCCCCTGTCCACATCCTCCACTCGAGACCCTCCTCTATGAGCCAGCAACAGCTCTCCCTCTGGTGAACTCAAGGGCTATTCATCTGACCGACCGCCATATAATACTATATTTCCAGTCCACTGGATGCTGCGAGGTAAAGGTCTGATTGTCCACTGCTTCCACTGGAAAAATCAGTATCTCGCGGCAGTAGCAGCTTCCATATTATAGGGGTTGTCTTTAGTGAGGACATCCCTATAAAATCAATGGGATCCGTTAGGATCTATTATGCTTCCATTATGTTATTGTAATGGTATGGGGTGGGGAGACGACAGGTGAGCCCTAATCTACCCGCAACTCAGTCCCTGCCTACTTGAACGGCCCGTCCTAAATGACGGCGTACAACTGGGCGACATTCCCTATGCTCAGCAAGTGCAAAGACAGACAACACAAGACAAGGGCACACAGAAGCAAAGGGGAGTAAGGGCAGTTGCCCATGGAAAACCGTGAGCAACAGGCAGTGGTGAACGAGCGAAATCAAACCTTGAGAGTACGTAGTAGCAAAACAGAGCAGGAGAATAGTCAGGCAATCCAGGGTCAAAAAGTAACAGCGGTCAATGGTAAATAGCAGGAATAGCAGAGCCAGGAAAACAAGAGAATCACAGGCAAGGAACATGATGCAAGTGAGGGTATAAATAGACCAAGGGCGGGAGCTAGAGCCGTCAGGCCAGGCTGTGATAGGTTCTCCCTCTCCTCAGCCTGCAAGCCTGAGTGGTAACAGATTGCGTCACTCTAGCAGACCTTCGAGCTGATGAAGGGTGATTAACCCCGGGTGTCGACACAGAACCTGTGTCAGGCTAACCCTTTACAGTACCCCCCTTTTATGAGGGGCCACTGAACCCTTCCTAGGTGGGCCTGGCTTGTTGGGGAACCGAAGTTGGAACTTCCTGAGCAATATACTGGCGTGAACATCCCGGGCGGGTACCCAAGTCCTCACCTCAGGCCCGTATCCTCTCCAATGGACCAGGTACTGGAGGGAGCCTTGGATCATCCTGCTGTCCACAATCTTGGCTACATCGAATTCTACCCCATCAGGAGTGAGAACAGGGACCAGAGGTTGCCTCTGTGTAGCCAAGGACGGGGAGCAGCATTTCAAGAGGGAGGCATGGAACACGTTGTGTATCTGAAAAGACGGGGGTAACTCCAGCCGGAAGGAGACAGAGTTAAGGACCTCAATGATCTTGTATGGCCCTATATACCGGGGAGCAAATTGTTTGGACGGATTTTAAGGCGCAAATTTTTAGAAGACAGCCACACCAGATCCCCGACCACAAATAGAGGGTTAGTTGAACATCTTTTATCTGCCTGAGTCTTTTGAATGCTCTGGGACGCCTCAAGGTTCTTCTGAATCTGGGCCCAGACTGTGCACAGTTCCCGATGAACGACATCTACCTCGAGATTGTTGGAACTACCAGTTGAAATGGAGGAGAACCGTGGATTAAACCCAAAATTGCAGAAGAAGGGGGAGACAAACAAGGTAGCTAACGTCTTGGCATTGGGTATTTTCTTGAGGGGTACAAAGTGGCACATCTTACTGAAGCGGTCTACTACAACCCACACCACCGACTTGCCTTGGGATGGAGGCAGATAGGTGATAAAATCCATGGAGATATGGGTCCAGGGTCTCTGAGGAATGAGCAAAGAACATAGTAAGTCCACAGGTCGGGAGCTAGGAGTCTTGGACCTAGCAAAAATTTCACAAGCGGCGACGTAGGCCTTAACGTCTTTAAGCAACCCAGGCCACCAATAGGTTCTGGAAATGAAGTGCTTGGTACCCAGGATGCCTGGATGGCCAGATAGTGTGGAGTCATGATTCTCCCTGAGCAACCTTAGCCGGAATTGCAGGGGAACAAACAGCTTGTTCTCAGGAAGATTCTCGGGAGCAGAACCTTGATCAGCCGCAATTTCGGAGGCTAAGTCTGAATCCACAGAGGATATGATTATACCTGGGGACAAAATACAAGCGGGATCTTCCTCAGGAGGAGGGCTGGCCAAGAAGCTATGCGACAGAGCATCAGCTTTGATATTTTTTGACCCAGCCCTATAGGTAACCACAAAGTTGACTCGTAAAAAACAATGCCCATCGAGCTTGTCTCGGGTTTAGCCTCCGGGCATATTCTAGGAACACCAGATTCTTGTGGTCAGTAAGAACCGTTACCTGGTGCCTAGCCCCCTCCAGGAAGTGGCACCACTCTTCAAATGCCCATTTAATGGCTAAGAGTTTGCGGTTGCCAACGTCATAGTTTCTCTCAGTGGAGGAGAACTTCCTCGAGAAGTAGGCACAGGGACGGAGATGGGTGAGAGACCTAGTACCCTGGAACAAGACAGCACACACTCCCACCTCGGAAGCGTCAACCTCCACGATGAATGGCTCCATTTGGTTAGGCTGAATCAGCACTGGGGCAGAGACAAAGCACCTCTTAAGGATCTCAAAAGCCTGAACCGCCTCCGGAGGCCAGAGGAGGAGATCAGCACCTTTACGAGTGAGGTCCGTAAGAGGCTTAGCGATGACCGAGAAGTTAGCAATAAATCTCCTGTAATGATTAGCAAACCCCAGGAAGCACTGTAAGGCCTTCAGGGAGGCAGGGCGGACCCATTCTGCCACATCCTGAACCTTGGCGGGGTCTATGCGGAATTCGTTAGGAGTGAGGATCTGACCCATAAATTGTATCTCCTGCACCCCAAACACACATTTTTCATTTTTTTGCAAAGAGTTTGTTTTTCCGAAGGGCCTGGAGCACCTTCCTGACATGCTCAATGTGGGAGGACCAGTCCTTGGAAAACACAAGTATATCATCAAGATGCACTACAAGAAATACCCCCAGATAGTCTCTTAAAATCTCATTTATGAAATTCTGAACGATAGTGGGAGCATAACACAACCCAAAGGGCATGACCTTCGGGTGTATTAAACACAGTCTTCCACTCATCCCCCTCTCTGATCCGGATAAGGTTATAAGCCCCCCGAAGATCGAACTTAGAGAACCTTTGGGCCCCCTGAACCTGATTGAAGAGATCAGGAATCAAAGGAAGGGGATATTGGTTCCTTACAGTGATTTTATTTAAACTTCGGTAATCGATGCACGGCCTAAGACTACCATCCTTCTTCCCCACGAAGAAGAAGCCAGCACCTACCGGAGAAGTAGAGGGGCGAATGTAACCCTTGGCCAGGCTTCCCTGGATATATTCTCTCATGGCTTCACGTTCAGGACAAGGAAGATTAAATATCCTACCTTTAGGGAACTTAGCTCCTGGTACCAAGTCGATAGCGCAATCGTACTCTCTTTGAGGAGGTAACTCTTAAGAGGCTTTTTTAGAAAAGACATCCGCGAAGTCCTGAATAAACTCAGGTAGAGTGATCACCTCCTCAGCGAGAGAAACCAAGTTAATAGAAAAACATGACGTCATACATTCATTACCCCATTTAGTAAGGTCACCAGTATTCCAGTTAAAAGTGGGATTATGCGTCTGTAACCAAGGGAGGCCTAAAATCAAATCGGACGATAACCCCTGCATCACTAACACAGAACACTGCTCCAAATGAATGGAGCCAACAATGAGTTCAAAAACAGGGGTATGCTGCATAAAATAACCTTTAGCAAGCGGAGTGGAGTCAATGCCCACTACTGGGACAGGTTTAGGCAAATCAATTATTGGTATAGCTAGAGACATAGCAAATTCCACAGACATAATATTAGCAGCAGACCCTGAATCCACGAAGGCACTGCCGGTGGTAGACCTTCCATCAAAATAGACCCAAAAGGGAAGCAAGATTTTATTAGGTTTCATGTTAACGGGAAATACCTGTGCGCCCAAGCGACCTCCCCGATGGTCATTTAGAAGCGGAAGGTCTTCCGGCTGATTATTCTTGCGCCTGGGACAGGAGTTCAATTGGTGCTTGTCATCCCCACAGTAGAAGCAGAGACCATTCTTCCTGCGGAAATCTCTACGTTGTTGGGGAGACACGGAGACGAGTTGCATCTGTTCATCCGAGTTCTCCGTGGAAGAACGAAGCCGCGGAACCTCTGGCGCCATCATAGGGGAGCCAGAGGTGAAGGCACCAGAACGTTCAAGTCATTGTTCCCTCAGACATCGGTCAAGACGTACCGCTAAAGCCATAGCCTGATCTGGAGAGTCAGAGGTGGGATAGCTAACTAACTGGTCTTTAAGGGTTTTCGACAGACCCAATCTAAACTGGCACCTTAAGGCAGGGTCATTCCACCGAGAAGCTACACACCACTTCCTAAAGTCAGAACAGTACTCCTCAACGGGTCTCTTAACCTGACGTAAGGTCACCAGCTTACTCTCGGCAAAGGCAGTCTTGTCAGTCTCGTCATAGATGAGCCCGAGAGCAGAAAAAAAAAGGTCAACAGAAGAAAGTTCAGGGGCGTCAGGAGCCAAGGAGAAGGCCCATTCCTGGGGGCCGTCCTGGAGCCGGGACCTAATTATACCCACTCGCTGACTCTCAGAACCTGAGGAGTGGGGTCTTAATCGGAAATAGAGTCTACAACTCTCCCGAAAAGAGAAAAAATTCCTCACGTCCCCTGAGAACCGGTCAGGCAACTTGAGGTGTGGTTCAAGAGGTGAGGTGAAGGGTACTACCTGGGTAGCATCACGCTGGTTGAACCTCTGAGCCAGGACTTGGACCTGTAGGGAGAGACCCTGCATTTGCTGAGCCAGGGCCTCAAGGGGATCCATAGTAGAGTCAGGGACCAGGGTACGAAAAGGTATGGGGCCTGTGATTATGTAATGGTACAGGGTGGCGAGACGACAGGTGAGCCCTAATCTACCCGCAACTCAGTCCCTGCCTTCTTGCACGGCCCGTCCTAAATGACAGCGTACAACTGGGCGATGGTCCCTACGCTCAGTAAGTGCAAAGACAGACAACACAAGACAAGGGCACACAGAAGCAAATGGGAGTAAGGACAGTTGCCCACGGAAAACCGTGAGGAACAGGCAGTGGTGAACGAGCCAAATCAAACCAGTAGAGTACATAGTAGCAAAACAGAGCAGGAGAATAGTCAGGCAAGCCAGGGTCAAAAAGTAACAGCGGTCAATGGTAAATAGCAGAGCCAGGAAAACAAGAGAATCACAGGCAAGGAACATGCTGCAAATGAGGGTATAAATAGACCAAGGGCGGGAGCTAGAGCCGTCGGCCAGGCTGTGATAGGTTCTCCATCTCCTCAGCCTGCAAGCCTAAGTGGTAACAGATCGCGTCACTCTAGCAGACCTTGGAGCAGATGAAGGCTGATTAACCCCGGGCGTCGACACAGAACCTGTGTCAGGCAAACCCTTTACAGTTATGTCACTTATTATTCATTCTGTTAAAAACAGAGCCTTAGAAACGTAAAACAGGCACCTGGCTCGGGAGTGAGGATCAGATAACAGCCACTTGACACTACTGTATGCATATTATACCAGCACAATACCATTTCTCCTATGAATTTTTCATTATATATATATTGTGACAACTTAGCTCACAGGATCGCCATCTCAAGGGTGAGATTGTTGGTACACATAGAAAGTTCACTGCAACACGTTGAATAAGGGTTTAAACCAGCTGCAGCTAGCTTTATTGTCTTCAACACAGCAAGCAGTGTTACAACAAAACCACACAAAGTAAATCCTAGGCCGTCCAGACTCTAACTAAATATTAAGTGTCCCTCACTAAGAGACCCTGAGCCTTGTGCCCAGTACCTCAAAACCTTCACAGCTTTAACTTACACAGTGGTGACTCTCACAGGCTAGCATGCCTGTCTTCCCAAGACTGTGTGAATAGCACACACCTGAATTAAAGAGCCATCTCAGGTGAATCCTAACTAGGCTCATCAGACAGCAGACACAGACTCATGCCTCACAACTTTCAACTATCACAAAGAGGGACAATTTTTTTATTTTAAGCCATGCCTCTAATCCCACCCAATCCCCGCCCATACACACCCGATTCAACTCACGCAGTATCATGCTCCCATAGTGCCTCCCACACAGTATAATACCAAATAGCTGCCCCTACACAGTTTAATGCCGACTAGCTGCCACCATACAGTATAATGCCCACACATATTCTCCGATACAGTATAATGCCCATACAGATTCCCCCATGCAGTATAATGCTCAAACAAATTTCCCCATACAGCATAACGGCCCCATAGCTTCCTCCATACAGCATAACGCCCCCATAGCTTCCCCCATACAGCATAATGCCCCCATAGCTTCCCCCATACAGCATAACGCCCCCATAGCTGCCCCCATACAGTATAATGCCCCATTAGCTGGCCATAGTTCCAATTCCCCTGTAGATAGTGACACAGTGCCCATGTAGGTAGTGCCACAGTATATTGCCCTCTTGCTGCCACCATACAGTATAATGCCCCCATACAGTATAATGCCCACATAGATTATCCCATGCTGTATAATGCCCACAAAGATGCCCCCATGCAGTATAATGCCCAAACAAATTCCCCCATACAACATAATGCCCCATAGCTGCCCCATGCAGCTTAATGCCCCCATAGCTGCCCCATACAGTAAAATGCCCATACAGATGCCCCCATACAGTATAATGCCCCCATAGCTGTCCCTTACAGTATAATGCCCCATAACTGCCCCATACAGTATAAAGCCCCATAGCTGCCCCCATACAACTTAAAGCCCCCCTACAGCATAATGCCTCAATATCCTCCCCATACAGTATAATGACCCCATAGCTGCTCCATACAGTATAATGCCCCCCTAGCTTCCCTTACACAGTATAATACCCCCAAAGCTGCCCCTAGGGCCAGTGCCCATATATAAAGTGCCAGTGCCCTCTGGATAGTGCCACAGTGCCCATTTAGATAGTGCCCCTATATAGTGCCACAGTTCCCATGTTGATAGTGCCACCCCCCTGTAGATAGTGCTACCCCCACCCGGTAGACAGCGCCATTGAGACTCCCTCTAGAAGCGGAATCCCCAGTCAGAGCATATGCCGGGGATTCCGCTCCTAGAGGGAAGCCCTGATGTTACTGTCCATATATGGACAGTGACGTCAGTGGATACTCCTTGACGTCAATCTCCAGATCATCGACAACGGGGATTCTGCTGAAGGAGTAGCCACTAATTCTGAAGCACCCTGCTTTAGAATTAGTTCAGAGCGGAGGGAGCTCCTCCGCTCGCCGAAGACTCCCCAGCATCGTTGCCAACCTCCACTTGAGAAATTTCTAGACAACTGAGCTAAAAATCACGGACAGAACAAAAGTTTTACGAACACATTACAAAATCAAGAGTAAGGCCCCGTGCACACGACCGTAGATTTCGTCCGTAATTACGGACCCATTCATTTCTGTGGCCGTAGAAACCCTCCGTAAAAAAATAGGACATTTTTTTATTTTATGGGCCATGGTCCTATACTTTATAATGGGAACACAGTCCGCAAATGCGGATGACTGTCCGCAGCCGGCCGCGGCCGGCCGTGCCCGCAATGACAGATTGTAATTATAGGCACGGTCGTGTGCACGGTGCCTCAGTGATAATAAAGAGCATAACTAACACCTTTTATAAGTGATCACACGAGTGGGATAGTTAAAAGAAGAGTCCCGGCTCAACTGAAGTTGAATTAAAAACCGATTAAAGTAAGGCTTCTGTCACACTAGCGTTTCTATACGTTTACCTCTCTTCCATCAGAAGAAGAGAGGATCAATACATTAAACAAAAAAGCAACGGTTCCGTTAGAATTACCATTGCTTTCAATGGTAATTCTTTTGTATCAGTTACTTTCCGTTTTGTCTTCGTTCGCTAGATATCAGTTTTTTTTAAACGGAAACAAAAGTGCAGTCTGCAGAACTTTTATTTCCGTTCAAAAGAACGGAAACCTAGCGAACGGAGACAAACGAAAAGCAACTGATACAAAAGAATTACCATTACATTCAATGGTAATTCTAATGGAATCGTTGCTTTCTGTGTAACGTATTGATCCTCTCTTCCTCTGACGGAAGAGAGACTTAGCCTAATACGATTAAGATATTAATAATTTAAAAAAAAAAAAACAAAAAAACCCTGCTGGGCTTTGAACCAGCGACCTTCCACATGTAAGGCAGACAAGCTGACCACTACACTATAGAAACTGTCATATCTATTGCATGCAAAACAGTAGTAATTGAGGGCCCAGTCAATAACGACAGGCACTATCTTCGTCTATCCTGCCGGCAACATCTGTCTGCTGCGTGTGGGTGGTGACTGGTCAGAGACTCACAGTCAGACTGGCTGCTGCTGCTGCCGCATGCAGTGTGCACTGGGAGTGACTGTGAGACTCACCAGTCACAGCCCCGCTTGTAGCTTTCCCACGATAGTTAAGCACAGGGAAGCTACAAGCGCAGCTGTGACGAGTGAGTCGGACACCCAATCCACCCGCACCCCGCTGCCTGGTCTCTGGACATGAGGTCAGGACCAGGTGACTGACACGTTACTGGTCCCGGCACCGACCCAATGACGGTCTGTGTGTCTCTGACTGAGGTCACCCCAGTCAGAGACAGTTGGCAACCCTGCTCCCCGGACACAACGCTACTTTAAGCACTGTGCTCGGGGAAGCCATTGACAGTATTGTCCATATATGGACAGTGACGTCAGTGGCTAATCCTTCAGCGGAATCCCCGTTGGCCGGGGATTCCGCTCATAAATGGACAGTACCGTCAAGGGCTTCCCCGAGCACAGCGCTTAAAGTAGCACTGTGCCCGGGCAGCCCTCGGCGAGCGGAGGAGCTGCCTCTGCTCCTCCGCTATGAACTAATTCTGAAGCAGGGAGCTGATGGTTCCCTGCCTCAGAATTAGTTTGACAGCGGGACATACCCCCGGCCACCCGGGACAGCGGGATACCGCCCGTAATCCGGGACTGTCCCGCTGAATGGAGTGGAAGCCGCCCTTCTCCTTCACACTCCAGCAAACAGGCCCTATTCCGGGTTTTACACCCAAGCAACAGCAGAGAAAATTCTCTCTGCTGTACATGTTCCCTGGTTGCTTAAAACCTGACAATGTCTGCATGGTCGAGTAGCTGCACTGCTACATATCCCCCCCCCCCCTCTTTGATAAAAGCCGTAGGACTTATTACTTTGGAACCTCCCTCCAGGGTCAAAGCTCCTACGTTGGGACATAATTACACTTAGGGTTTGTTCATACCCAGTGGTTTCAGAGATAATTCGGGCCGTTTACGCCTCCAAACATCTGCCCATTGCTTGCAATGGGATTTACAGTGTTCTGTTCCCACGAGGCTTAATTTTACGTGTCGCTGTCAAAATACGGCGCGTAAAAAGACGCTCGCGAAAAAGAAGTGCAGGACACTTCTTGGGACGTTTTTGGAGGTGTTTTTCATTGACTTCATTGAAAAACAGCTCCAATAATAGCCGTAAAATACGCCGCGAAAAACGCGAGTTGTTACAAAAATTTCTGAAAATCAGGAGCTGTTTTCGCTTGAAAACAGCTCTGGTTTTTCAGTCGTATTTTGCTAAGCGTGGATACATACCCTTAGAGTCACCCCTACGGTAACAGACATTTGATAATCACCCCTTGGTTCAGACACTGGCTTATAGTGTTCAGTAACACTCATCTCATGAGTTGTGGTATACACCGTACCATCTACCAAACCACTTTCAGACGCTATACTCCCCTCCATCTTGGAGTTGTGTGTCTCAGCATTTAAATGCTCCGACTGTCTGTCCAGAGACAATTTTTCACCGCACTGACTAGACATCTCCTGGTTAATTCTATCAAACACGGTAGTGGTTATCTCTGCAGCAGTGTTAGAGTCCTCATCCTGTTTAGTGGTATAGCACTGCTTGTTGCCCTTAGCAACCTGTCTGGTGTCACATGCAACTTCCATGGCTAAAGCACACACTGTATCAGTATCCATTGAACAAACCTGGAAGACCACCTCTAAGGCTCCCCTCATCTCCTGGGAAAGTGTGAGCGTTACATGGGTCTCAACGTCTACATGAGAAAAACCTGCAGGGGGCAGAACTTCTAAGGTTGAAGCAGTAACCCTTCCCACACTATACATGGCAGTAGTGTCCTCATTGGTACCATTCACAGCCCCAACCTCTGCTCAGGCTGTGTGACATACTCATTGGTTAAAGGTATGTTAGGCACATACATTATGTGCGTAATTTTTAGCAGGCATTTCATGAATCACATTTTTATCATTTGACCTCATTACTACTGGTGCATTTTCCCTTTTTGACAGTAGAGCAGCACACCCTGCAGAGGACTTTTCCCTGTAATAGCTACAATTCTTATCGGAGATATTGCCTTTCTCCCACAACTGCCAAAAATCAGGAAAGTCCCTTATCAGCACAAACTCCTCACCAAGTCCCTCACATTTTATAAGTCTGTGCTCCGCAGTCCCAAACTCAGTTTCAAAGTCAATCAGAATGGTCTCTCCCAACTCAGGATCCTTCTTCACGTACAGCAAAATGTCCGAATGAACCCTCGAGACCTCTTGGCGAAGATCCAGACTGACCAGTAGTGGAATCCCACCAACCAACACTTCACGTGTTTTCCCATGCGCTTTCTCTGGCCTCCTGACCAGAGAACAATCAGAAGCTTGATGGCACCTCCAACAGTGCTCCTTCTGCTGAACAACAGCTGCCACATGCTGTGGAGGTTGGTTGTTCCTAGCAACCACATCTGGGCAATTCAGCACACTTGGCTTTTTAACAGCTGCCCAACATTGCTTGGGAACACATTTTCCATTCACATAATAATCCGCTCGTAAACATTCCTACCATGAGTCCGGGTGGTTACCCTTAGCAATGGTACTCAAAGTTTGTATCACAGGTATGCATCCTCCGTGCTCTTCTCTGCAAGCTGTCTGTAACACCTCAGGAGTACCCGGCATCAATGCGGCTGGCATTAAAAAGCATCACTTGGCCTGGAAGGCTGTGTATCCCTGGACAGCACTTTCTTGGGTTTGCTCTGGGCAACAGTCTTAGAGGAGGCCTGTTGGACAGTCCCAGGTAGTTGAAATGCTGCCAGTTGCTGCATGAGCAGGTTATTGGTTTGATGTAGGGCCCGCATGGCATCAGTATGAGCCTGATGTTGCTGCACATTGGTCTGTACCAGCTGCTGGATTAACTCTTCCACTGAAAACTCCATGAGAACCTGAAAAACAGTCTCTTCCAGAGATAAGTCTCCTTAATTGGACTGCTGAACCTTTAAATTTCACTGCACACTTCTTGTGCCATTTTATGCCTGCAGCATACCTCCACCATATATGACAACTTGGGGTAAGTTACCTCACAGGATCGCCATCTCCAAGGTATCACATGTGACACTCTTGACATTCTCAACTCCGGCCTCCAGCGGTGCACTTGAGCTGATCTCTTCTGTCTCGGCTGCTATTTCTTTACCAGCCCATTCACACGCTGCCTTTACATGTTCAGACTGTGTGAACTGTTCATGTGTTACAGACATGTTAAGTGCAAAATTGGATATTTCCTTAGTGTCATCACATACCTGCTGTGTGTCATTTTCTACAAATATTACTACAGGAAACACATTTTTATCATCAGACACAGTTACTATAGCTGCATGGCCCCCATTAGAATTAGCAGTAGCATACTCTGAAGAAGGCTTCTCCCAGGAACAGCCACCATGGTTATTTAGGATACTGTCTTTCTCCTATACCTGCCAAAAATTAGGAAAGTCTCTGCCAAGCACAAATTCCACACCAAGTTCCTTACATTTCATAAGTCTGTGCTGCACAGTCCAAAAATCGGTTTCAAAAGTAAGAAAAACAGTCTCACCACTCTCAGGATTCTTCTTAACAAATAACAAAATGTCCGGATGCACCCTCGACACTGCCTGGGTAGGATCAAAATCAACAAGTAGTGGGACTCCATCCACCACCAACTCCAAGGTCTTGATCTGCCATTCCTCTGGCATCTTGACCAAAGGACAACTAAGTGCACATTTCTCCGCTTGATGGCACTTCCCGCACAGCTCCTTCGGCTGAGCAACAGCCACCTGCTGTTGAACTTTGTTGACATCCGACCATGCAGCAATTTTCTCTCAGACATCTCCAGCCTGGCTCCGATTGGTTGTCCTTAGCAATGGCACTCACAGCTTGTATCTTTGGCATCCAAGCTCTTTGCTCTTGCTTGCAAACCTTTTACAAAATCTTAGGGGTCACCGACATCAAGGCACCTTGTGTTGTGGAGCATCCACCTTGTGCAGAGGTCCGTTTATCCAGTGACATATGCTGTTGCGCCCACACAGACTCTCGCTCTGCTTCAAACTGGACACTTTGGGTATGACCATTTTGTTTAGCAAGGTCTCCCTGCCGCTGTATCTGCCACATTTGTTTGACAAATTCCTCCATAAGACCCATTGCAACGGTCTCCGAACTTTCATAACTCAGCATAAACAGCCTCTCTCTTCAAAATTCCAGCTTCTGGCCTTAAATTCCAGGTGCCGTTTTTGTGACCAAAGCAATTCTCCACCATATGTGGTAGTCCAGGATCTCCTTGACCTCAAAGACATAAGAAGAACCGCTGGGAGCAATTGCAGAGCCACGAGATTTACTGTACCAGTCGAGGACCACAGGCTTCAGTAGGGACACATGAAGGAATTGTGAATCTTGAGCAAAGGAGGTAGACGTAGCTTGTATGACACAGGGTTGATCTGTGGCAGGACTTCAAATGGACCAAGAAATCTGGGAGCGAATTTGTAGGAGGGAATATTCAGATGAATATTTTTTTAGAAGATAACAAGACTTTAACTCCAGGAAGAAACTGAGGAGGAAGCCTTCTCTTCCTATCGACATACTTCATGCGATTCACTGCCTGCATGATCGGAGACTTGATTTGCTGCCAGACCTGAACAAAACTTGCAAAAGAAGAATTAGCTGCAGGCACTTGAGTTGTAGCCCGTACAGGAAGAGGGACACGTGGATGTTGGCTGTAAACAGTAAGAAATGGAGATGTGGTAGTAGACTCACTCGTGTGATTATTGTAAGAGATTTAGGCCCATGGAAGAAGATGCACCCAGTTGTCGTGTTGAAGAGATACAAAATTAAGATAATTTTCAAGCACTTGATTAATCCTTTCAACTTGACCGTTGGATTGTGGGTGATATGCAGAAGAAAAGTCAAATTTCACATATAAAGCTTACACAGGGCCCTCCAGAACTTGAATTGTACACCCCGATCAGACAAGACATGGAGGGGCAACACGTGCAGACAAAAAATATGTTGAACAAATAAATTTGCCAGACGAACAAAATGTGACATCTTGGAGAAACGATCCACCACGACCCAGACAGTGGTACATCCTGCAGGAGGAGGTAGATCTGTAATAAAATCCATGGCAATATGTTGCCAGGTACCAGCAGGAACAGGTAGAGGTTGGAGTAGACCCGCAGGCTTGGAATGAGTAGCTTTGTTTTGGGCACAGTTGCTACACGAAGAGACATAGTCTACAATATCGTTGGGCAGCGTGGCCCACCAGTAGTGATGAGAAATAAAATCCAGAGTCTTACGAATACCAGAATGCCCTGCTAACTTAGAATTATGACCCCAGATAAGATTTTTCTTCCTGTCAGTAAGACCAACAAAAATGTTCCCACAAGGAATGTTTTTAATCTACAGAGGGTTAACAGGAATAATCCCAGAAGGGTCAATGATATGCTGAGGATCCTCTTCAGAGTCATCTGTCTCAAAAGACCGAGACAGTGAATCGGCCTTTGTATTCTTATCAGCAGGATGGAAATGGAGTAGGAATTGGAATCTGGCAAAGAATAGCGACCATTTGGCTTGATGAGGTTTAAGGCACTGTGCAGACTGTAAATAAGTGAGGTTCTTGTGATCAGTGTAGATGAAAATAGGGTGAACAGCCCCCTCTAGCAAATGCCTCCACTCTTCTAAGGCCAATTTGACGGCAAGTAACTAATGATCCTCAATGGAGTAGTTTCGTTCTACAGCAGAGAAGAATTTTGAGAAGAAGTCACAGGAAACCCCCTAACCCTTGGAGTTTCCTTGAAAGATATGTGCTCCAGCACTAATGGATGAAGCGTCAACCTCTAACGAGAATTGCCGATAAACATCAGGATGGTGAAGAACGGAGGCAGTAGTGAAGGCTCTCTTGAGGTTGGTGAATGCCGACTCTGCCTCAGAGGTACAGACTTTAGCGTTCACTCCCTTCTTTGTGAGAGCAGAGATAGGAGCGATAAGTGAAGAGAAGTTAGGGATGAACTGGCGAAAGAAATGTGCGAAGCCAAGAAATCTTTGTATGGCACGGAAACCTTGAGGACGTGGCCACTCTAAGACGGACTTCACTTTCTCCGGATCCATCTGGAGTCCAAGATCATAAACTATATAGCCCAGAAAGGGCAAGGATTTCCTTTCAAATACGCACCTTTCAAGTTTGGCGTATAGGTTATTCCCCCTTAACTGCTACAGGACTTGACAGACATGCTTCCGGTAAGTCGTCAGATCTGGTGAGATAATTTAAGTTATCATTCAGATATACCACCACACAGAGATAAAGTAAATCCCGGAAAATGTTGTTCACGAATTCCTGGAACTCAGCGTTACACAATCCAAAGGGCATCAGAAGATATTCGTAGTGACTGTCTCTGGTGTTGAATGTGTTTTTCCACTCATCACCTTTGGCGATATGGATCAAGTTATAAGCCCCGCGTAGATCCAGCTTTGAGAATATCTTGGCCCCACATGTTCTGTCGAAGAGCTCTGAGATCAGCGGTAAGGGGTACTTGTTCTTGACAGTAATTTGTTTTAAACCATGATAGTCGATACAATGTCAGAGAGATACATCTTTTTTTTCCACAAAGAAGAATCCGGCTCCGGATGGAGAAGTAGACTTCCTGATGAATCCCCTCTCGAGGTTCTCCTTGACGTATGCCGACATGGCTTGGGTTTCAGGCAAGGAGAGCTTATCCACAAGGAGGTGAAGCATAGGGGAGCAATTAAATCGGACAATCGTAAGGACGATGGGGAGGCAGGACTGTGGGGGCAGACCAGAGAGTGACTGAGGTACCAGGGACTGGATAGGACGAACCTGAGGCAGGCAGCAGGATAGACATCGGGACCCCCACTGGAGAACCTCCCTGGAATTCCAGTCGAGGACAGGAGCGTATTGACAAAGCCATGGTAGACCCAGCAGGCTAGGGTTAATAGCTTTAGGCAGAACATAAAAGGCTATTAGTTCTGAATGTAGGACACCCACTTACAACTTCAAAGGTTCTGTGATGGACAGAATTGTGTCTGGCAGAGGTTGACCATTCACTGTAGCAGCTGCTAGAGGTTACTCCACAGGAGTTGTGGGCAAGTGGACACTGTCTACTAAGGCCTGATGGACAAAATTTTCAGCCGCTCCAGAATCCAGATAAGCAGAAACTGAGTGTGATTCTTCACCAGAGGACATTGTCACAGGGATCGATAATTTGGGAGAGAAGTTTGCAGAAGGCGTCGATCCACCTAGGGTAGTCTTTCCTATCAACCCTAGATGCTGGAGTTTCCTGGCTTCTGGGGACATTGATGCACCCTTCTGGCCACAGTACAAGCAGAGGTTAGCAGAGCGTCTGCACTGCTGCTCCTGTTCAGACAGTGTGATTCTGTCAACCTGCACTGGCTCTTCAAGGGCGACAACCGGAAAGGGTAGCATGGTCTCTGAAACTTATGTGCCAGTCTGCAGGACCTTCTTTCATGAAGCACCTCCTGAGCGTGCTCTTGGAACCTCTTGTTGATATGTATAGTCAAAAGGATTAGAGCATCTAAGGGAGATCACGACATGCCAGTTCATCTTTAATTTTACACCCTAATCCCTGCCAGAAGATTGCCACCGAGGCCTCATTGTTCCAGGAGAGTTTGGCTGATGAGGTGCGGTATTGTATGGCATACTCCCTTACCGTCAACTCTCATTGACGGAAGGGAAGAATCGGCAGAAGACGTACGGCCTGGTTCTTCAAATACGAAAGTCTCTAGGAACCGCTGCAAGTTGTAAGACTCTGGCCCCTCAAGTCCCTAGATAGGGTTTACCCATTCCAGAGAGTAAGGAGACAATGAAAGCAACTTTGGTCAGATCAGAAGGAAAAAGATGTGCATGCAGCTGGAAGTGGATCTTGCACCGATTGAGGAAGCCTCGACAGGCTCTTGCATCTTCATCGTAACGAAGTGGAAGTGGCAATGAAATTCCAGCCCCAGAACCAACTGGAGTGATGGCGGGTAGTGGGGTAGGTGGAGCAGCAACTGGAGCAGGATCCAAGCTTGTGGCAATAGGGTTGACCACTTGCAGAAGCTGATCCTGGCATGCTCGGAGATCTCACATGTCCGCTTGCATTACTTGGATTGACCAGCGGGATCCATGGCCTAAGCAAACTGTCATGGCTGTGGGCAATGTGGACCCACTGGGCCACTCCACCATAACAGAGTAGCAGCTGGTCAAATGAATGTCAATAACAGTCACTAGGATGAGAGTATCTGGATAGCTGGCTTGTGCTGGATAATCAAAAGCTGACTTGTGTTGGACTATCAGATGCTGGCTTGTGTAGGACGATGAAACTTGTCTCGGGCACCGGACACAGATACTGAAATCGTCACGGACACTGGACTTGACACGGACACGGATACTGAAGTCGTCACGGACACTGGACCTGACACGGACACCAGACAGGGATACTGAAGTCGTCACGGATATAGGACTTGACACGGACACTGGACACAGATACTAAAGTCGTCACAGACACTGGACTTTACACGGACACCGGACATGTATACTGAACTTGTCACGGACACTGGACTTGACACAGAAATCGGACACTGGACTTGACACCGAACACAGATACTGGATACTGGGTACAGGATACTAGATAACACTAGGGAACCTTTGAAGATTAACACAAGGTTAGACACAATATTGCTCAGGTAATGATGAAGTGGGCAGAGTTCTTCTTAAAGTCCCAGGTGTGCAGGGATAGGCCAGGGGTGATGTTTCTGGTGCACGCGTTGGTCCTTTAAGTCTGGGGACAAGCGCGCACTCACCCTACGGGCATTGGCCAGAGGAGAGAGCAGTGTGCGCCGGTGTCTCTGGGGAAGGAGAAGCCAGCAGGTACTCAAAATCCTGCGGTCGCGGCCGCCGGTAAGTGGAGAATGCCGGCGGTCAGCGTCCGCAGTCATCACAGTTCCATAGTCATAAGAACTTAGCAGGATTAATAACTCAATTGTTTTGTTAGTCAAGCTAACAATGAGTTCTTCTCTCAATCCGCTAGTTAACTAATAACATCATATATGTGACCAAATAGTGATGCCACACCATGCCCAAAAATCAACATTATACAATTCTTAGATAATACAGCCATTCAGCTTCCTAATAATAGTGCCATACAGAACAATATGGCCAAACAGTGCCAAGAAACATTGCCATATAGTCCAAATGATACCGCCATCCATTGCTCATATAACAATGCATACCAATGCCTATAGGATAATCTAGCCTGGAACACAATTATATAATCTCCATAACATTGCTGAAATAATGCTGCCATACATCGACCAAATATGCAACAAATAATTCCATATAATCAGTGGCGGATTAACTAGACCATAGGCCCTGGGCTGTCCCCGAAACATGGGCACCCCTTCTCCACCCCCGCCATGCTGTGCTGTGTCTATAGTCAAACGCACCCTTCGGCGTGAGTATTGACAAATGTGTGTTATGATTCCCCTACTCAAAGGGCTGTGTCTCTACATACTGACAGTCTCCAACCACCGCTGACAGTTTCATACTGTGCAGGGACACATCCTACTGACAATGGGAATGACAATTTGTTCATTAGTCCTGGACTACACAAAGACTTTTTGTGGAATAGTGCCACAACCCCCTGTAGATAGTGACACACACCTCCTAAAGATAATTCCACACATCCCTGTAGATAATGTCACACATTTCCCTGTAGATAGTGCCACACACTCTGCTATAGATAGCACCACACACCCCCTGTAGATAGCACTACACCCCCCCTGTAGATAGCACCATACAGCACCTTGTAGATAGTGCCACACCTCCTGTAGATAGTGCCATACACACCACAGTAGATAGCGCCACAAAGCACCATGTAGATAGTGCCATACTTAACTGTGCCCATTTCCGCGCCGTACTCTCCTCCAGTGCTGCAGATCTGGTCTCTTCTGACTGGGCCTCATCCAGCGAAATGACAATGACGTCATCACGCCACCTGCATCTCAAAAAAGGGCTGAATAATGAAGATGGCAACCGATGGTTCGTTTGCCTCGCAGGAGCTGTCAATTGTATCCGCGTCTAAAATTGCGGCTACAATTGAGTCCTGTTGTGGCTTTATACTTTGGGTGACCATGGGCCCCCATGGTAGCCTCGGCCCCTGGGCAGCCACCCTAAATGGTCCTATGGGGATCATATAATACGCAAAATAACACTGTCAGATACTGCTATATAATACTGTTGTTTCCAAATAACAGCGCACAGATTATATACTAGCCTTACTTATGCAAGTTGTAACGTTCTGGCTTACTACACAACCAGACCACAGGAGGGTTGGAGAGTAAACCACTGCATACTGGGAACGGAAATAACGTTACTTTTTTTTATTAACAAATAACATCATAACATTAAGTAGTACAGGATTAAATAATTCAGCCGAGTCAAGAATTTGGTAAAACATAAACAGGAGCAGCATATCAACAGCGACCAAGCATGTAACATCACCGAGGTTAGCTAGAGCCGATTCTTGCTTTTTTGCTGCCCGAGGTGAAAATTGAAATGGAACCCCTCAGATTTTGATTGACATCGCCCTGTCTGTTCTACATCACTACCAGCCTCCTCTAACTCTTGTGGATATACACCATACACTGTGTCACACACACACACACACACACACACACACACACACACACACGCACACACACACACACACACACACACACACACACACACGCGCACACATTCAGTGCCCCCTGTATAGTGCCCCCTATAGAGCCCCCTGTAGATAGTGCCTCCATAGAGCCTCCTGTAGACAGTACCCCACATAGAGCCACCTGTAGACAGTGACCCACACAGAGCACCCTGTAGTCAGTGCCCCACATAGAGCCCCCTGTAGACTGTGCACCACATAGAGCCCCCTGTAGACAGTGCCCCACATACATAGTGCCCCTATAAAGCCTCCTGTAGATACTGCCCCACATAGTGCGCCCTGTAGACAGTGCCCAATAGAGCCCCTATAGATAGTGCCCCCGATAGAACCCCTGTAGACAGTGAACTTATAGAGCCCTTTGTAGACAGTGCCCCCAATAGAGCCCTCTGTAGAAAGTGGCTTCTATACAGCCCCCTGGAGATAGTGCCCTACATAGATCCACCTGTAGATAGTGTCCCCTATAGATCCCCCTGTAGTTAGTGGCCCCTGTAGGTAGTGCCCCACATACAGCCCCCTGTAGATAGTGCCCCACATACAGCCCCCTGTAGATAGTGCCCCACATATAACCCCTATAGATAGTGCCCCACATATAGCCCCCTATAGATAGTGCCCGACACATAACCCCCTGTAGATAGTGGACCCTGTATATAGTGCCCCACATACAGCCCCCTGTAGATAGTGCCCCACATATAGCCCCCTGTAGATAGTGCCCCACATTCAACCCCCTGTAGATTGTGCCCCACATATAACCCCCTGTAGATAGTGCCCCACATATAGCCCCCTGTAAATAGGGCCCCACATTTAAGCCACTGCAGATAGTGCCCCAGATATAGCCCCCTGCAGATAGTGCCCCACATATAGCCCCCTATAGATAGTACCCGACACATAACCCCCTGTAGATAGTGGACCCTGTATATAGTGCCCCACATACAGCCCCCTGTAGATAGTGCCCCACATATAGCCCCCTGTAGATAGTGCCCCACATTCAACCCCCTGTAGATTGTGCCCCACATATAACCCCCTGTAGATAGTGCCCCACATATAGCCCCCTGTAAATAGGGCCCCACATTTAAGCCCCTGCAGATAGTGCCCCAGATATAGGCCCCTGCAGATACTGCCCCACATATAGCCCCCTATAGATAGTGCCCGACACATAACCCCCTGTAGATAGTGGACCCTGTATATAGTGCCCCACATACAGCCCCCTGTAGATAGTGCCCCACATATAGCCCCCTGTAGATAGTGCCCCACATTCAACCCCCTGTAGATTGTGCCCCACATATAACCCCCTGTAGATAGTGCCCCACATATAGCCCCCTGTAAATAGGGTCCCACATTTAAGCCCCTGCAGATAGTGCCCCAGATATAGGCCCCTGCAGATAGTGCCCCACATATAGCGACCTGTAGATAGAGTCCCCCTGCAGATAGAGCCACTCACACTTTTAACTAAAAAAACAAAAACTTTACATACTCAACTGATCCTGTTCCCGCGCCATACTCTAACAATTCTGGTCTTCTCCTTTTTGAGCAGGTCTGCTGGGGCTGAACGACACAAGCTGCGTAATGATGTAATCACACAGCTTGTGTCATTAAAAGACACTGAATGGCAGGGTGCCTTGCCCTGCCATTCAACTACACAAGATCACAATGACATCATTGTGCCGCTCTCGTCATTGAAAGGCGCTGAATGGCAGGTCACGGAACGTCTTAAAGACGCAGATTCAATTATAGTGCAGGACGAAGTGGCGGTGGCTGCTTTCAGTGGCGCCCCTGCCCCCCATGGAAGCAGTAGGCCACCGCATGAGGCTAGAAGATCATCTCGCCTCATGGATGTTGCGGCCCTGTGCTTGGTGAGGCAGTGCTAGTTCATTACACAAGCATAGCATTTTGATGAGTGAGAGGAATCCAGTGGGTTCTGGATGAAGTTGATACCATTCTGCTATTCTTCTTGACAAAAGAGAAGTTTGAGGGCAGAAACCTTTCGGTTCCAGGTTTTCTCTGCTGCCTACATGTGCCTGTTCCACACACACCTAATACCCTAAAGTTCTGCATCTGAACAGTTGGCAGTCTAAAAAAATATGCTCATTCTTGTGGCTAGGGAAATGGGGCTGGTGCTAGACCCATCAAGCACCCACTGGATGTTCCCTTGATCCCACATGCTTGTTGCTTGTTGACCGTCACTTTTTACACTTTGCATAACCTTTTTGGATACATTTTTTATTTTATACATAAATGCCTATGAAAGGTTTGATATCTAGGACTACAATTTGTATCGAGCCTTTAAATGATCTCTGGCAAGTATAAAAGAGTGAATTGATTTGACAAGAGTAAAATTTGTTACGAATTTCCCAAAGGCTTCCGATTTTAGCGAATCTGAAACTTTTGGGATTCGTCCCACGCAAATTTCTCAAAATGGTGGCCTCCATTTTTCTGACTCAATAAATGACAGTCATGAGTCATAGCTACTATAAACGGCCCTACCAGGAAATGCTGCTTCTTCATGGGGATACATATGTTAGGAAACACCTGTTCCGTTAAGATCACCATGACTACTGTTCTAGCTTCTGGGCGGTTCTGGTTTTACTTTGAGCCTATCTCCTTTCACTATCCTTCTGCCTATCAGGTGTAGGGTTAGTATTTATACCTGGCTTCCTCCACATGTCTTTTGCTTGTAATTTTCCTGTCTGCATGTGTTTTGATCAATCTACTTACCTACACCCTTTACCTCTGTCTTCTGGACTTCTTGGAAATTTACCTCCGCGTGTATTTGGATAACCCTTTGTTTACCAATTTTGATTATCTGCTCCTGGCTTGTTCTGACCTCTGCTTTACCTGATATCTACTTGCTTACCGTTTTGGAATGTCTGTTTACCCTCTGGCTGTCTGGTTCCGTTCAAGTTTGCCTGCATTGCACCTCTTATCCAACACTGAACTCTGCTAAGACCACCTGGGTTCTATGCAGCAAAAACCATCCTGCCTTTCGGTCGGCTCTGGCGAAAACTTTGGGGTAGCCTTAGACTTTGTCGATCAGAGTTGTGACGGATTTGAGGTTGCGGAATTATTTGCACGCTTTCTCCCGGCAGTCTCCAGCAGCCTTTGGGCAATTGCTCAACTTGCAATTCTATAACAACAAATAGGAGAGCGAGGATGAAAGACAGAGAGTGAGAGATAGTAAAAATACAGAATACAGATAGATAGTGGATCAGTGTCAGTGAGTGTGTTTCGCAGTGTAGAGAAGAGCATATAGAGATTTACAATAATTTGATAGGGAGATTGATTTCTAGATAAAGACAATTGTCACTTGCCTGTGTCTGCGTGTTAGTTAAGCAGGCACAGGCAGATATTGCTTTGAGCGAGTGCTGCTGTAGCTATACAATTTTTACATTATTTGTAAAATCACCAATATTCATCACATCATTCACAAATGTTCTTCAATAATATTAGTTAAGTTATACACTAGGGCACTTTTGATTCGCAAAAAAAAGTATTTGAACCTAATCTAATCTGACGTCTGGAAATTTGCTCATGTCTATTGGCAAGAGTAGGAAGCATTGTCCTCTATATTTGCAATATGCCTCCTCTGTAAAATAAATGAAACAATTAATCTTATGATAAGCATTGTTTTGTTTTTCTTCAATTAGAACCAGGCAGTTTTTTTCTGAAATATGTCATAACCTTTTTTTGACACATTATCTTTATGAGACATGAAACATGCAGATTGTCTTCTCATCAAATCCCATTATAAAAGCTGCATAAATTACTTATCCTATATTGGTTATATCGATCCATGGGGTTGATTTACTCTTCCACCTATTTTCACTGTTCTGTGCTGTCATATGTAAAGGTTACATTTGCAGTAAAAGAGCTTGATCAACACTGTTCCGGACACAGGATGTAAAATCCTAGTTCCAGTAATGTAATCAATTGCTCTGCAAACGTCTATGCTGTGTTTGAACTTTCTATATATAGGACATAAGACGATGAACATCAGGAATCTTAATTGGACTTTGCATAGCATAATGGACTGTATTAACACAGCATTGCGCACAGCTAAAAATGTATCAGACAACGTGAGGTAGATGATATAAATTTATATTAATCAACAGAAAGAAAGGGAGCTGTTTTGGTATTAGATGTTAAAGCATAAGCTAGTGCAGTCCATTGATAATATTCTGACTTGTGCAAGCTTTGAAAGTCCTCACCCACAACAGTTTCATTTGCAATTTCCAGTATTACTTTGTAAATGTGTTTCAGAAATATCTCCAGAGAAAAAAGATGGATAGCTCAGGCTTCTGCCTACCTGGAATTTTGTACAACCTTTGAATATTCATTGGCTTCCAGCAATGTGTTACAGTCTCTATAGCTGTTTTTTTATGTGGACATGACCTTTGCTTGACATAAATCATTTAAACATTCTGACACACCAGGGAGGTCTGTGTTTTATTCTATGTTCTGTGTATACTTAGTAGGTCTTCTATTGACTATTGCTTCTGAAATATCAGAGCATTAAGATGAGAAAAATGTGCCATCCATCTGGTTTTCCTCTATAATCTTTAGTGATTGACACAAAGAATTGCAGCAGTGCTTGAACATTGTTTCAAACCATAGTCTACCTCCATTGACATCATAGAGACATAGAAATGTTAAATCTAGCATGTAAGATCTTACTACAAAATGAACACGAAACTTCCAGAGGCAGAGATTATAAATACACCAAGAAACCGATTGTTGAGGGCTTATCATTTAATTTAAAGGCTATGTAAACCTTTGAAGCCTTTTTTTTTTTTTACTAAAAAATGTATTATTGTGATTAATGCAACTTTGTAGTTGGTTTTAATTTTTTGTTTTAAAAAAAGCAACATTTGAGATAGAGCTTCTATGCATCCTGGATACATGGAAGCTGTATCTTGTGCTGAAACCAAAATCCATAAGGTCATCGGGACTGGCAGCATTGCACTGAATTTTTTTATTATTCATTTGCTTCTTAAATACAAAATTAAGCATCTTGTTACATTGTATTCATTAAAAATGTCCTACCATTTTTCTGTTGTAGAGTCTGTGCAGCTTCTTCACCTAGCTGGTTCTCCTGCTGTGTAGGCTGCACTACCCTTCTCTTCTCTCAGTGTTAGGTCTTATGCAGTAGACTGTGCAGTATTTACGGACAGTGCTCACAGTAATAAGTATAGGAGCATGGTCAGTAAATGTGAAAAATAGGATATGTCCTATTTTTTGTGGGTAATTTCTACGGTCCAGCACACGCCAGAAAATATATGGGAACGTGCCTGTGGCCGATATAAATGGGTCAGTATTTTATCCTCCATTACGGATCCTTAATTGCAGATAAAAATTACGGTCGTGTGCATGAGGCCTTAGAGGTAGCAGTGTGGAGGGGAAGAAGATTGTACACAGCAGATCATAGTGTGGAGAGCAGAGAAAGCATCTTCAGGGAGGGCAGATCACACAAGCTGTACTGAATCAGAGTGGAGATAGGGAGTAAAGCACACAGGAGGAGGGATGAATCACATAGGCTGTCTATCTGTGTAAAGAGAGAGTAGAGCATCCAAGACAGGCTGTATGGTGGAGGGGGAATCACATACTCCTTAGCATCAGTCTCTGTCAGCACAAGATAAAAAATATCCCTCATGGGCTGTAGAAGAGGGAGCAGAACAGGAATGAAGCTGTGCTGATACATAAGAGCTAGCGCAGGTAGTAGCATCCTGAACACACATAACTCATATCCACCATGTATTACTGGGAGGGAAACACCCACAGGAGAAAAGTCTAAAACTAAGAGCAGGTTGCAAACTGTTTATCAAAGGGTCTGAAAATTAACGAAGTAATTAAAATTGAAGCATTAAAGTTAGTGCAACATTTTTTTTATCTCAATGTAACCACTAATATATGTAAAAATATCAAATCATGTCAAATCAAAAGACTGAAAGCAATCGATAAACGCAGTGCTCTGTTATTTTTTCTTATATATTTTAATTTAAAACAGTACGACAGTAAAAGAGAAACAAAAACTAGTTTAAAAAAACATATCCTTTTAAAACTTTACTTTTATTCAAATTATTAAAATACTGTAATATATATTAGCCACTGTGAGTAGTATATCGTATGCATACGGAGATTATACAAACGGCAGCCTACCAACAAGGCTAATCATAACCATGAATCACTCACCACTACCACGTAGAGATCATTAGTCCCAAATAGCGAGTCCAGAAGACTTAGTATTCTTGCTGTAGTATTTTCGATATCACTACCACGTGGCTGAATTTACAAATGGTGAATCCGGGCGACTGGGTATGCATACTGTTGGGAGTTTTTGATCCTTTAGATGTTTTTAAGTATATGGGATATAAATAATCTCTTCCTAGCAATATCACCCTACACTGTCCCTCATAGAGCTACTGCACAAAAATCGGCGACCCTATACATTTGTGCCCTATTTCACATCAAGCATGAACCTAATTAAATATCCTAGCAGAATGTGGACCTCCCACAAACACTTGCACCTATAACAGCTGAGGTGAGGCCACTTGACCCCACCCCAGCAATGTGTGTGGTTGTTTCTCTCCCCTGGATTACAATGTTGCTCCCATCCTATAAAGTGATGGCATATCAGTAGGATGTTCCATCACCCTGTGGTTGGTGAGGGTCCAACCGTTGGACCCTCACTAATCTTGAGAATAAATGGGCTACTGCACTAAATTAGCACTGTGTCCCCTTTTAATTTTCTTGCACATCAGTGCTCCCTTCACTTGAAGGGGTTCATGCTGCAGTTCAGTGCACAGTGGGTAGCCGGGAGCGCTGATCTGTGAAGGGGACGATGTGCTAAATCCCATCATTCTCTGGATCAATGGCGGCCCAGAATATGCACTACCACCAGCCATAAACTAATGGCATATCTTAGCGATATTCCATCCCTTTAAGTGCCTTATATAGCCTCATTTGAATCATTTTAGATTGGCTGCTCTACACTTGCCAATTCAAACCCGATTGGCTGAGAACAAGTACTCAACAGGAGATAATGAAACATTTATTTTATTAAAACTGCTTATGATTTCACACAAGTAGCTTCCAATATGTTGTAAGATCCCTTTATTTCAAGCTACTTAAATCATGCACTAACTCAAAGATCAAGTAAACTTGTATTTTCACATAATGATAAAATATTTTAAGCATGTTTTATTTTAATGCTTAACCCCTTAATGACCAGCCTATTTTAAACCTTAATGACCAAGCCATTTTTTAAGTTTTTCCATCGTCGCATTCCAAGAGCTATAACCTTTTTATTTTTGCGTCGACATAGCTGTATAAGGTCTTGTTTTTTGCGGGACAAGTTGTATTTTTTAATAGCACCATTTTGGGGGACATATTATTTATTGATTAACTTTTATTAACTTTTATTTGGGGGGAAATAGAAAAAAACCTGAAATTTCGCCACACTTTTTCGCGTCTTAAATCTACGCTGTTTACTGTGTGATATAAATAACACAATAACTTTATTCAGTGGGTTGTTACGATGGCAACGATACCAAATTTGTATAGTTTTTGTATGTTTTACTACTTTTACACAGTAAAAACGCTTTTTTTTCAAAATTATTTGTTTTTGTGTCTCCATATTTGAAGAGCTGTAACGTTTTTATTTTTTCGCCGATGCGGTTGTATGAGGGCTTTTTTTTTGTGGGAAGACTTGTAGATTTTATTGGTACCATTTTGGAGTAGATGCGACTTTTCGATCACTTTTTATCACATTTTTTTAAAGTCAGTATTCAGAGAAAACAGCAATTTTTCCATTGTTTTTTATTACATTTTTTACGGCGTTCACCGTGTGTGTTAAATAATGTAATAGATTTATAGTCGGGGTCGTTACGGACGCGGAGATTCCAAATATGTGTAACTTTTTAACTTTATTTTGTTTTTTTAATAGTAAAGCATTTTGTAAGGGGGAAAGCTGGGTTTTTCATTTTTTTTCACCCTTTTTTTTAAATTAACTTTATTAAACTTTTTTTACACTTTTTTACTAGTCCCACTAGGGGACTATAATATGCGATTCTGTGATCGCATTTACAATACACTGCAATACTTTTGTTTAACACGGACAGGCATCTGCTAGGTCATGCCTGCGGCATGATCTAGCAGGCATTCACTCCAGGCAGACCTGGGGGCCTTTATTAGACCCCCGGCTGCCATTGGAGACACAGACACTCGGCGATCATATCGCCGGGTGTCGGTGGGAGAGAGAGGGAGCTCCCTCCCTCTCTCCAAAACCACTCAGATGCGGTGCACCCTATTGTGCACCGCATCTGAGGGGTTAAACGGGTGAGATCGATACTAATATCGATCTCAGCCGGCAGAGCAGGGACGCTCCCAGCCCTCAGCTGCCTCTGGCAGCTGAGAGCAGGGAGATTTGACAGCTCCCTGCTCTGTTTACTTATTCCGATGCCGCGACGTAAAAAGTCTATGGCATCGGAATAAGGCCCGTTAGTGACCGACGTAGAAACACGATGTGTCGGTCACTAACGGGTTAACAGAATAAGTTGACAGTATATATCAAAGATGGCTACAATGTGACTTTAGGGACATGCAGCTTGGAGGTCTGTTTTATGTGATTTAGGGGTAACTTAGGGGTAATTCTATGTGGTGGGCTCAATGGTATGGGCAAATCTGTGTTGTTGTTATTGCTGTGCTGAGACTATTTGGCTTACACTTCTTCATGAGCAAAACAGTGGGATAGCACTACTGTGCAGGTGTCATAAAAGGTACTTTAAAAGGTAAAAGGGCTGGGGCATATATTTAAAAAAATTTGTTGTGGCATGTGTCCTTAAGCATCTATGATTGACACTACTAAATGGCACCTAGCCATTGCTTTGGCTCCCACAAGGTAGTTATCCAGTCACCTCTGGTATACAACGATCAGTCATAACATTAAAACCACCTGCTTAACCTTGTGCCGCCAAAACAGCTCTGACCCATCGAGGCAGGGACTCCACAAGACTTCTAAAGGTGTCCTCTGATATCTGGCACCAAGACATTAGCAGAAGATCCTTTAAGCCCTATAAGTTGCGAGTTGGGTCTTGTTTTTCCAGCACGTACCACAGATGATTGGTTGGATTGAGATCTGTGGAATTTGGAGGCCAGATCACCTTGGACTCTGTGTCTTATTCCTCATATTATTCCTGAACAAGTTTTGCAGTGTGGCAGGGCGCAATATCCTTCTGAAGGAGGCCACTGCCATTAGGTATTACCATTGCCATGAAGGGGTGTACTTGGTCTGCAACAATGTTTAGGTAGGTGGTATATGTCAAAGTAACATCCACATAAAATTGTATTGGTTACCAAGTAACTGATAGATACAAGTTCAATTACATATATCCCCTGCTGGGTCAAAAAATAGGAATTACTAATGGCAGGGAAAACCTCTCTTAAAATGTAACTTTTATTAAAATCTAAATAAAATGTGAAAAAAACGTGGGAAAAAAACAAAAACACCCCGATGTTGGTGTTCTGTTGAATACTGTTAAGTAAATCAGGACGTACTAAAGACTCAAAAAATAAGTAAATAGTTGAAACAAGTATGCCCTATCATTCAGTTAACTCTCAGGCAGAATGGTATTTATCCTCCTAAGTGTCCGCCCTATGGATGTTAGGCTATTGGAGACTCACTCACACCTGTATAAGCACTGTCCCTGATAGTAACCAACCAAAGGCTATTCAGGCGCTCTGAAAAGAGCGACCCCAGGTTGATTTGAGTCTGAGTCCTGTATTCTATATATCCCAATAATCTAGCTTCAACGTGTTTCGCCAGTAATTTTAGCTGGCTCATCAGGAAGCAAACTGATATAATGACGGGATGCATTCAAGATTGGCAGTGGCCACGATCTTTCAGTGTTTCCGTTGTTAAATACCCTAACTCAGGCCCACACATGACTCACACACTTCTCCGTGTCCAATCAGCAGCAGCAGGGCGGGCAAGGCTTGTGCCCTGACGTGGCTCAGCTGCCTTGGACAGGGGCGGGGTTATAGTGGTGACGTAATGTCGCTATGGAAACCAGACAGTGAGTTCCCTGGCTTAGAAACAATACAAGCTGGCTGTCAGATCAAAGAACGGAGGTGTAATAGTATTCAGTGCTAGAGTAAGGTCGTATTAATATAACTACAAATGGTTTGGCATAAAAGGGATAGGAAACAAAGTATTGCAGATATAAAAAAATATATATTTATTTTATTTATTGAGCACAAATAGTCTGGGGCTAGACAGTGGCATATCACTGATGGATTGTCCACAGTACACAAACTCCACCCTCTGCTCCAGTTAAAGTTCACGAACATATGTTAACCTTTAGGGTCAATGCACATGATGCTTACCACGCGCGGTTTCGGCAAATTCGCAGCGCAACACAGCACCAGCACAATCAACGAGACCCCAGGAAATCCCATATAGATGCCACAGTATTTTTCAGGGCTGAAATTTACCTGTGGTGATCACTTCCGCTCCGGTCCGCTGTGTCCCGTAGGGTGCACACGCACGAAAGGCCCTGCCCCTTGCTCATTGCCTGAGCGTTGTTAGTATTCCCATGTCAGTCTTGCAAATGGTCTCTTAGTGTTATCCTGTTCCCGTTGTTTCCTGTGCCCTGCTACCTATATCCTGTATCCCGTGCTGTGTCCTTGTTTCTGAGGCTGGGTTCACACGACCACATTAACGTCCGTAATGAAAGGACGTATTTCGGGCGGAAGTCCCGGACCGAACTCAGTGCAGAGAGCCCGGGCTCCTAGCATCATAGTTATGTACGATGCTAGGAGTCCCTGCCTCTCTGCAGGACAACTGTCCCATACTGTAATCATGTTTTCTGTACGGGACAGTAGTTCCACGGAGAGGCAGGGACTCCTAGCATCGTACATAACTATGATGCTAGGAGCCCGGCTCCCTGCACTGAATTCGGTCCGGGACTTCCGCCCGAAATACGTCCGTCCATTACGGACGTTAATGTGGTCGTGTGAACCCAGCCTCAGCCTGTTAGTGTTGGAGTCGTGTCCTACTGCACCTGCTGCCTTCTGCCATGTCCAGTATCATCAGCCACATCCAGTGTCATCAGCCACGTCCAGTGTCATCTACCACATCCAGTGTCATCCGCCACGTCTGGCGCAACCTGCTGCACCCACCTCCATCCATGCTAAAGCCTCGGCCACTGTCTGGACTATTTAGGTACCATAGTGCGGGACTTTGTAATTGATTGGGTGCTCTGTTGCTTTGCCAGCTGCCTCCCCACTATGGCGGTGCGGCCTAGTGGGTCCACATACCCACAGACAGTGACAGTATGCTCAGGCCATGGAGCCCGCTGGTTGACCCGAGACCTTGACGACACAAGCCATGCTGGCCGAGATGCAATACCTTCAGTCACGGCAAGACCAACTCCTCCTGTCAGTAAACGCCATTGCACATCGGTTGTTTGCTTAAGCCACCTATTCCTGCTGTTCCTCCTGCTACACCTCCTGTCTGTACCAGTGCCGATCCCCTATGCTTCCTGCCACTACCTCCTCGCTATGACGGAGACACGAGGGCCTGCAGGGGATTTCTGAATCAGTGCCAGATCCACCTCAGACTACATGCCAGGGCCTTCTCTTCTGATGACACCAGGATCGCCTTCATAATCTCTCCCCTTACTGGCAAAGCCCTGGCATGGGCAAATCCATAGACCCGTAACTTGCAGTGCTTTTTACAGACTTTTCTTTCGATATTTGAGGAACCGGGGAGTGTTTCTTCTGTTGCTGCATCCCTGCTGACCCTACACCAGGGAGACCTCTCCGTGAGCGAGTATTCCATTCAGTTTTGTACACTGGCTTCTGAACTAATGTGGAACAATGAGGCCTTGGTGGCCAAATTCTGGCAGGGGCTGTCTTCTGGGATTAAAGCTGAGCGGGCCGCTTGCAATCTGCCACCTACCCTGGACTATCTCATTC
The DNA here is from genome assembly GCF_050947455.1 of Rhinoderma darwinii. NCBI lineage: Eukaryota > Metazoa > Chordata > Amphibia > Anura > Rhinodermatidae > Rhinoderma > Rhinoderma darwinii. Next base: position 99,460,871 of record NC_134693.1, on the reverse strand, counting down.
TACTAGCCACCTGGGTTGACATGAGAATCCAGGAGCATACCCAAGAGATTCTCCAGGAGAGAGGATTTCCTAGGCTGGCTTCTACTTTCCAGCAATCCCTACTGTCCTCTTCAGTCATCCCACCAGAGGAGCCTATGCAGATGGACCGGGCCAAATTGTATACCCAGGAGAGACGACGCAGATGCACTTCAGGACTTTGTCTGTATTGCGGCCTCGGAGGCCATGTTGTGCGTTTGTGTCCCCAGAGGCCAGAGAGACCCCAGTGCCTAGGATTGGTTGGAGAGACAACCATAGACGGAACAGTACCGTATAAAAAATGTAATTCCAAGCTGACCATCCCTGTGGCGAGACGACACACTGGGTATCTCCCTATCTGGACTCCGGGTCCGCAGCACACTTCATCCAAAAGGATCTAGTGCATCATCTCCAGTTGCCCACAGTTCCCCTGGAGACATCTTTGGCTATTGCCTCGGTGAATGGACTGCCTCTGCCCAATCCGATTGTATCTAAGACCAAGCTGCTGAGGCTCCAAGTTGGAGCTCTTCATTCGGAAATTCATTCTTGTTTTGCCCAAAGCCATCAATCCTGTTCTGCTGGGCCTTCCTTGGCTCTGACTACATTCCCCAGTCCCGGACTGGAATTCAGGAGAGGTTCTCCAATGGGGCTCCAAAAGTCTCGGTCACTTTCTTTAGGTAGTGGTGGACCGGTTCTCGAAAATGGCACATTTTATCCTGCTGACCGGCCTACGTTCTGCTCCCCGACTGGCGAGTCTCTTCATTCAGCACATCTTCCGCTTGCATGGCTTCACATCGTGTCCGATCGGGGGTTCAATTTACCTCAAAATTCTGGAGAGCCCTCTGTAAACTCCTGGATGTGAGATTGGACTTTTCCTCAGCCTATTACCCCCAGTCTGAAGGGCAAGTCGAGAGGATTAACCAGATCATGGAAAGTTATCTCCGCCACTTCATCTCCTTGCAGCATGATAACTAGGTACAGCTTCTTCCATGGGCCAAGTTCTTGTATAACAACCACACAAGTGAGTCCACCAATTCCACACCATTCTACATTGTGTACAGTCAACATTCTAGAGTCCCTTTTCCTGTGTCGGCTACATCTCAGGTACCCGCTGCTGACTCTGCATTTGGGGACTTTCTGCAAATCTGGCAACAGACCTGGTCCTCTATTTTGCTAGCAGTCGATCGCATGAAGCGAAAAGTGGATATAAAAAGAAGAGAGCCGCCTCAGTATCTTCCAGGTACCAAAGTAGAGCTGTCCTCACGGAACATTCCTTTAAAGGTGCCTTCATACATGTTTGCTCCCAGGTTCCTAGTACCTTTTGAGGTATTACAACAGATAAACCCTGTCTCCTATAAGCATCGGCTGCCTCCTACCCTCAGAATCCCCAACTCCTTTCATGTGTCCCTCCTGAAACCAGTGGTCCTGAACCACTACAGTAAGACTGCCAGTCCCACAGTTGCTCCTAGCGGTTCATCTAAAGTGTTTAAGGTGACGGAGATCTTGGACTGCAAAAGGGTAGGAGGAAGTACTTTCTATTTGGTCGACTGGAGAGGGTTTGGTCCTGAGGAGAGGTCCTGGTAGCCGGAGGAGAACCTCAGGTTTCCCTGCCCTCATTAAAATGTTCCTCTCTCGCTCTGGCCCAAAAAAGAGGGGGCGTAAGAGCCTGGATACTGTAACGTCCATGGCCGCATACCGCCGGGATTACTTACCCCCGACGGCCGCAGCCATGCATCTGAGAGCGCTGTCTCTTCCGCTCCAGGCTGCTGTGTCATGTAGGGTGCCCATGCACGCTCGTGCTGGCTTTAAAGGGCCAGCGCGCGCACATGGGAATCATCATCAATTAGCCCATAATTCCCCTGGACTATAAGAAGGGCCCTGCCCCTTTGCTCACTGCCTGAGCGTTGTTAGAATTCCCATGTCAGTCTTGTAAATGGTTCCTTAGTGTTATCCTGCTCCCATTGTTTCCCGTGCCCTGCTACCTGTATCCTGTGTTGTGTCCATGTTCCTGAGCCTGTTAGTGTTGGAGTCGTGTCCTACTTCATCTGCTGCCTTCTGTCACGTCCAGTGTTATCAACCACGTCCAGTGTCATCAGCCACGTCCAGTGTCATCAGCCACGCCCAGTGTCATCCACCACGTCTGGCTCAATCTGCTGCACCACCTCCATCCGTGCTAAAGCCTCGGCGACTGTCTGGACTATTGTACCCTAGTGCGGGACATCGTATTTGATTGGGTGCTCTGTTGCTTGGCCAGCTGCCTCTCCGCTACAGCGGTACGGCCTAGTAGGTCTACATACCCACAGACCGTGACAGCTTCTTTCTGCAGAATTCTCTTACCCAAATTTCGACCTCTCGCTGATGGTCTAATTTGCTAAATTCCTGAAATTTGAGGATCATTGCATTCCCCTTATGACATTCCCACACATGACGTAACACCGGGGTGTCGTCTTTTCTCCTGATGTCTGCTACATGGTCCCTAATTCTTCTCCTGAATTCCCTACTTGTCTTTCCAATATATTGTAGCTAACATCCGCATGTAATCAAGTACGCAATACCCTTCATTTTGCAGTTGATATATGACCTGTTATCAAAAGTCTCACCAATCAGTGAACTCTTAAAGTTTTTATTACATAAAATTGAGTCACAGGCTCTACAGGAGCCGCATCTAAAAGTTCCTTTAAATTCACTATTTAACCAAGTGGTAGGTTTGACCTGTGGATTAAGGTGGCTATGTACCAAACGATCCATTATATTACGTCCCCTCCTATTTGTAATCAGAAGAGATTTCCCTACAAGACCATCTACATCGGGATCAGCTCTTAGTATACCCCAGTATCGTTGTATGATTTTCCTGATCTCCCTATTTGCTGAGTCATAGGTCCCTATGACCCGGATACATTCATCATCGGGTTTCTTTGAATTGGGATTAAGTAGTTCATTTCTATTAAATCCAAGGGCATTTTGGTACGCCATCTTCAAAATCCCATGAGGATATCCCCTCCGCTTGAAACTATCTCTAAGTTCCCGTGCGGAGGTCTTATAGTCGGAAATAGTGGAGCAGTTTCGATGTACCCTGAGGTATTGACCCTTGGGTATACACTACCGTGCAAAAGATTGTGGTCACCCAGACAATCTTGTGTTTTCCATGAAAACTCACACTTATATTTATCAAATGAGTTGCAAAATGACTAGAAAATATAGTCAAGAAATTGACAAGGTTAGAAATAATGATTTTTATTTCAAATAATAATTTTATTTTTCAAACTTTGCTTTCGTCAAAGAATGCTCCATTTGCCGCAATTACAGCATTGCAGACGTTTGGCATTCTAGCTGTTAATTTGCTGAGGTAATCTGGAGAAATTTCACCCCATGCTTCCAGGAGGGCCCCACAATTTGGATTGGCTTCATGGGCACTTCTTGCGTACCATACGGTCAAGCTGCTCCCACAACAGCTCTATGGGGTTGAGATCTGGTGACTGCGCTGGCCACTCCATTACAGATAGAATACCAGCTGCCTGCTTCTTCCCTAAATAGTTCTTGCATAATTTGGAGGTGTGCTTTGGGTCATTGTTCTGTTGTAGGATGAAATTGGCTCCAATCAAGCGCTGTCCACAGGGTATGGCATGGCATTGCAAAATGGAGTGATAGCCTTCCTTATTCAAAATCCCTTTTACATTGTACAAATCTCCCACTTTACCAGCACCCCAGACCATCACATTTCCTCCAATCTTTCTACTCTGGTTAGAGCCTGTGTGTGCTGTCCTCTGAAGGGAGTAGTACACACCGTTGTAGGAAATCTTCAGTTTCTTGGCAATTTCTCGCATAGAATAGCCTTCGTTTCTAAGAACAAGAATAGACTGTCGAGTTTCACATGAAAGCTCTCTTTTTCTAGCCATTTTGAGAGTTTAATCAAACCCACATATGTAATGCTCCAGATTCTCAACTAGCTCAAAGGAAGGTCAGTTTTATAGCTCCTCTAAACAGCAAAACTGTTTACAGCTGTGCTAACATAATTGCACAAGGGTTTTCAAGTGTTTTCTAATCATCCATTAGCCTTCTAACACAGTTAGCAAACGTAATGTACCATTAGAACACTGGAGTGATGGTTGCTGGAAATGGGCCTCTATACACCTATGTAGATATTGCATTAAAAACCAGACGCTTGCAGCTAGAATAGTCACTTAGCAAATTAACAATGTATAGAGTGTATTTCTGATTAATTTAATGTTAGCTTCATTGAAAAAAACTGTGCTTTTCTTTCAAAAATAAGGAAATTTCTAAGTGACCCTAAACTTTTGAACGGTAGTGTACCTCGTATCAGAGCCATCGGATTCCAACTTTCCCACCGTAACAGACTGTTGGTCGCTGTATTTTTGCGGTATACATTTGTTTGGATAGCTCCTGTATCAGTCTTAGAAATACTCATATCCAGGAATGTTATACGATTTTCGTGGATTTCTGACGTGAAAAAAAGCCCCATCTCGTTAACATTGAGAATGCCCATATACTCATCAAATTCCCCCTTTGTTCCTTTCCAGAGGATCAGAACATCTTCATTGAATCTGATCCGCAGGAGGATACAAGATGTCAATTTTTCCATCATTTCATTGATGAAAATCTTCTGATCAAACAAGAAGAAGTTGTGCTCCAAAACAAACTTCAGTAAGTTGATCATAAACTCATTATGGGCCCGATATTGTGTTCCTCTCCCATTCAGAAAATATTCAACGGCTCTACACCCCTGATCATGGGAGATGGAGCTATACAATGCCTCAACATCCAGTAAAGCCAATAGTACATCTGACTCACATCATATATCCTCAAGTTTCCTCAGACCGTCCATAGTTTCCCTCACATACAATGGGAATGAAACTACAAACGGTCTAAGATTTTCCACTAGCTCAGGGGAGTGGTGATGGGGAGTTCTTGTGCTCCTACTTATGCCAATTTGTACCTGGGCTGGTGAGAAAAAGAAGTTGTCTTTAGTGAAATGATGGAAAAAATTACATTTTGTATCCTACTGTGGATCAGATTCATTGATGATGTTCTGATCTTATGGACAGGAACAAAGGGAGAATTTGATTAGTTTATGGGCATTCTCAATGTCAATAAGATGGGGCTTTTCCTCACGTCCGAAATCCATGAAAATCTTATAAAATTCCTGGATATGAGTATCTCTAAGACTGATACAGGAGCTATCCACACAAATGTATACCGCAAAAATACAGCGACCAACAGTCTGTTACTGTGGGAAAGTTGGCATCCGATGCCTCTGAGACGAGGTATACCCAAGGGTCAATACCTCAGGGCTCGTCGAAACTGCTCCACTATTTCCGAATATAAGACCTCCGCACGGGAACTCCTCATGGGATTTTGAAGATGGAGTACCAAAATGCGCTTGGATGTAATAGAAATGAACTACTTAATCCCAAATCAAAGAAATCCGATGATGAATGTATCCGGGTCATAGGGAACTATGACTCGGCAATTAGGGAGATCAGGGAAATCCTACAACGATACTGGGGTATAATAAGAGCTGATTCTGATGTAGGTGGTCTTGTAGGTTTATTTTAAGAGGGGCTTTCCCTGCCATTAGTTAATCCTATTTTTTGACCCAGCAGGGGATATATGTAATTGAACTTATATCTATCAGTTACTTGGTAACCAATACAATTTTGTGTACACTTTAAGTGAGCAAGTATGTCTAGCTTCCCAGCAGGTGTGCCAGATCTGGACAGGTGGAGCACAGTAGCCAGAGATGTGTTCTCCGAAAAGGAGTACGCGCAACCCTTGGCAACAACGAATATGAAAATGGCATTTAAAGAACTGACGAAGGTCTATAAAAATTACATTATCACATGGTGGGAGATACAATCCTTGGAAAACTATGGATCACACTAACACTTGCAGAAAGGGCTAGAATTCTAAGCCTCATGAAAAATGGGAAAAAGAGGCTACTGCTAGCTCCCTCAGATTCATGCATATTCTGTTGAAGGAATAAAAAGCCTCTTGGGAAATTAAATCCAAAAAACTTAATGACCTGAGGGAACAAATATCAAAACTAAAACATGATGTTCAATTTGAGAAGAAAGAAGCCATCTTGCAGGGTGTTATTGAGAGTTTCCATCAATCCATTAGTGATAGAGCACATCAGCAATTTAAAAGGGATCTACAGTAGTTTAAGGAGAACAGAGCCTATTCATTTTTGACAAAAAATAATACAAGAGAGGCGGAATATGATATTTCCTCCTCGGAGACTGATCTTTCTGATACAGACAGAGATTATCCACTAGAATCCTGAATGAAACTAAAACTGATATCCTCAAGAAGGGCCTTTCATTTATACCCACAGAAAAATTTGACCCCTTTGTATGGATCAAAGATGATTCTCTTTTCATTAGAAAACTCCAGTGACACAAGTTCTTTGTCGCACTGGATAAACGCACTTACCTTGAATACAACCTAGAGGCCAGTGATTTATCTGCAGTTCAGTCCCTAGCGGAATTTATGGAGACTAATGAAAGGGTTAGATCTTTAGGGCCATTCACAACACTCAAATCAAAAAGTGCACGTATGACACCACAGGCTGATAATCCCAATTTAGAGATCTTCTCGAAGCTGGTCATCCAAGATCTAGAAAAATTAGATAAGGAGCACAGTGGATTTAGTAATCTGACTAGAACAGAAAAGGAGGCACTTAAGAATCTGGAGCATGATAAAACCATAAATATAAAACCCTCAGACAAAGGGGGAAAAGTGGTGATCTTGGACTCTGATAAATATGGGTCTTTTTGTCTGGAACTGTTGTCTGATGAAACTTTCTATAGAAAAATAGAAAATAATCCCACCTGTGTCTTCCAATGAGAGCTAAATGAGCTCCTACTAAGAGCATTGTCCTTCAAAATAATCAGTAAAGACAAATATGATTTCCTATATCCTACATCGCTGATTTTAGCAACCTTTTATCACTTCCGAAGATACACAAGGGTCTGGACCCTTTAAAAGGGAGATCAATTGTGTCAGGGATGGACATCATCAATCAGAATTTGGGGATCTATGTTGACACTATATTACGTCCCTTTGTTGAGTCTTTACATCATACATCAGAGACACATCTGGTTTATTACTAAAGCTGGAAGGGATTGAAATGAACAATACTATGCTTTTGGGTACAATTGACATAGAGGCTCTTCATTGCTCAATTCACCATCATCTTGATTTGAAAATGACCAAGTTCTTTCTTGACACCAGAGAAGTTCATCTATGACCACACAATGAATTCAATCTTACCAAAAATGTCTTTGTTTTTGATGGCCGCTACTACCACCAGCTCAGGAGTACTGCTATGGGCAGCCCATGTGCGCCTACATATGCCAATTTACTCCTGGGCTGGTGGGAAGCCACTGTAATTTTTTCGGAGGATCTCAGTCATTGGCAGGAGAATATCTGCCTCTGGCTGAGATTCATTGATGACATTTTCATTCTGTGGAAGGACACAAAGGAGACATTCATAGAGTTTGTTAACTGTATCAACTGTAATCATGTTGGGTTGACATTCACTCCTGTAATAGAGGAACATTCTCTGGCATTTTTGTACGTCTTAATTGAGTGTGACCATAATGGCTTTATCAAAACAGAGGTGTCTCGCAAGGCAACTGCAACAGACAGCCTCCTGAGATAGGAGACCGCTCATCCTTATTCCCTCAAAAAGAGAATTCCTAGAGGGCAATACTTCCGTCTCAGGAGAAACTGTACAAAAACGTCAACATTTATAAAACAGGCTCGCGATCTTCGCACACGTTTTTGGAACCAATGTGTAGCCATCAGAAAGAGAGGAAGACCCTATTGACCTCTAAAGTTAATACTGATGAAGTTAAACAATTTAGAGTCATAGGTGAATATGATGAGGCACACACTGAGGTGAGAAAGATTTTAGGGAAATATTGGGGGATCCTTTTACAGGATAATGACCTCGGGAAGGTCCTGACCTCACGACCACAGATTACTTTCCAGAAGGGGAAAAATCTAAAAGATAGACTAGTCAATAGTCAGTTCATTACTAAAAACATAACGGTCTCACACGAAGATCCTTGGGCATGTTTAAATGTGGTACGTGTGTCGCAAGTGACCAAATCCAACCCACCCAATCTTTCTCTAGCTCATCTACTGGGGAGCAGTTTGAAATTAAGGACTTCATAAATTGTAAAACTAAAGGAGTGGTGTATCTTGCCAAATGTGGGTGCCCCCTGGACTACGTAGGGAAAATGAAACGTGAGTTTCGCCATTGAATTAGGGACCACTTGAATGATATAATTAATAAAAGAGATACATCAGTATCAAGACATGTACATTTGATGCATAAGGAAGATCTCAAATCAATGAGTTTCATTGGTATTCAATCTGTTCCCCAACACTGTAGGGGAGGTGACTGGAACAGATTGAAAGTCGGTGGATACATAGAATTAAATCAGTTAACTCGGCTGGGTTGGACGAAAATTTAAGTTTTGGTTGCTTTATTTGAACATGAACGTTTGATTTATTGTCTCTTCTCACTAATAATTGAGTCTGCTTATGGTGTGATATGATCATGTGTTGATAACTACAGTAGTGCCTCAAACTGGCATATTGGGTTAAACCTGGGGCTGACGACTGGGGCAGATTATGGTGCCAGTTTATTGTGCACAATACATCAGTAAATGCTATCTTTCTGCCCCAGATTATTTGTGCCCAACTAACTGGAAATACATTCAGAATCTTAGTCCTGTGTATATGACTACAGTTGGCTCTGACCCAATGAAAATCTGCATCAAAACCGCAGGTATCGCACGTAATTCCACAGCTAATTCCGCACCTAATGGGCGCACGTTTGATGAGTTTTTTGGTGCGTTTTCATGCTGCAAATTTTGGTGCGATTTTCCTTTGCACTGGGCAGGTAGAATTCGCAGGCGGAGATGCAAGATAAATTGACATGCTGCAGATTCTAAAACACGCACCACAGGTAACTTTCAGCACCGAAAAATATTGCAGCATCTATATGGGATTTCCTGGGATCTCGTTGACTGTGCTGGTGCTGTGTTGCAATGCGGATTTGCCGAAACCGCGCGTGGTACACATCGTGTGCATTGACCCTAAAGGTTAACATATGTTCGTGAACTTTGACTGGAGCAGAGGGAGGCGTTTGTGTACTGTGGACGATTCATCAGTGATATGCCACTGTCTAGCCCCAGACTATTTACGCTCAATAAATAAAATATATATATTTTTTTATATCTGCAATACTTTGTTTCCTATCCCTTTTATGCCAAACCATTTGTAGTTATATTAATACGACCTTACTCTAGCACTGAATGCTATTACACCTCCGTTCTTTGATCTGACAGCCAGCTTGTTTTGTTTCTAAGCCAGGGAACTCGCTGTCTGGTGCCCGCCGTCCAATGCAGCTGAGCCACGTCAGGGCACAAGCCTCGCCCGCCCTGCTGCTGCTGATTGAACACGAAGGGGAGATGTGTGAGTCATGTGTGGGTGTGATTTAGGCTATGTAACAGTGGAAACGCTGAGAGATCGTGGCCACTGCCAATCTTGAATGCATCCCGTCATATCAGTTTGCTTCCTGATGAGCCAGCTAAAATAACTGGCGAAACATGTTGAAGCTAGATTATATGGATATAAGGAATACTGGCAGGGATGTAGCTGAAGGCTCATGGGCCCTGGTGCAAGAATTCAACTTGGATCCTCTACCCTTCCCCAACACCACCAGACCCCCGCACACGCCTATGCCCAGCTTCCTTGCCCGACAGACCCCATGAATGCCCCCACAGTATAGTGAAGGCTCCAGCATTCAACACAACTGAATGTGCGTCCTGTGGATGCAGATTCAGTTAGAAGCCTGGACCAGCGCGGTCAGCGTTGTGTGGCAACGGGGGCCCTAAGGGCCCCCCAGGCTTAGGGGCCTGGTCGCAGTTGCGACCGTTGCGACTCCTACAGATATGCCACTAAATACAGGACTCAGACTCAAATCAACCAGGAGTCACAATTTTCAGAGTGCCTGAATAGCCTTTGGTTGGTCACTATCAGGGACAGTGCTTATACAGGTGTGAGTGAGTCTCCAATAGCCTAACATCCATAGGCCAGACACTTAGAAGGATAAATACCATTCTGCCTGAGAGCTAACTGAATGATAGGGCATACTTGTTTCAAAGATTTAGTATCAAGTATTGCAATACTTATTTTTTGAGTCTTTGGTACGTTCTGATTTACCTAACAGTATTCAACAGAACACCAACATCTATGTGTTTTTGTTTTTTTCACGTTTTTTTCACATTTTATTTAGAATTTAATAAAAGTTACATTTTAAGAGGGGCTTTCCCTGCCATTAGTAAATCCTAACATCCACTTAAATGCCAGGACCGAAGGTTTTCATGTGCATCCTGGGCTATCTCTTGTTAAGGTAAGCATAACACAAGAACCCGTACACGCCCACATAAATGTAAAAGAACACAAGATTCATCAAACCAGGACACCTTTGTCCATTACTCCATTGTCCAGACATGCCAATTGTAGGTGCTTTTTGCTGTGGGAAGGGTTAAGCATGGGCACCCTGACTGATCTGCGGCTACTCAGTTCGAAACGCAGCAAGATATAATGCATGGTGTGTTCTGACACCTTTTATTCATAGTCAGCATTAACTTTTTCAGCAACTTTGTGCTACAGTATCTTTTGCGTGATCGGACCAGATGGGCTAGCCTTCGCTTCCCAAGCGCATCAATGAGCCTTGGGTGCCCATAACCCTGTTACTATTTAACCGATTCTCGTTTCTTGGACCACTTTTGGTAGTTACTAACCACTGCATACCAGTGATTAGCAACACCACGAGACCTGACGTTTCGGAGATGTTCTGACACATAATTTGGTCTTTGTCAGAGTTGCTCAGGTCCTTACCCATGATCCTTATTCTCTTACCCATCTTTCCTGCCTCCAAAACGTCAAAGAACTCACTGTTCACTTGCTACCTCATATATTCCACCCCTTGACAGGCACAATTGTAACTAGATAATCAATGTTATTAATTTCACATGTCAGTGGTTTTAATGTTATGGCTGACCGATGTATATGATAAAAGACTTTCTCTAAGTACAATAGCTAATTGTTTTGTTTTTTTACAAACATTACTGAAATGTATTTGATGCATACACAGTGACAAAATCAACTCATGACTATGAAAAAAATACAAGGGGTCTTTATCAGAAATCTTTAGTTTTGTGGCTTAGCGCTCATTTAAATTTGGAACATCAAGTTATACCTACAGATTTATAGCTTTTTTTCTCTTGTCTATTATCTGATTACATTTCCTTCTCACACCCACTGGTTTCCTGTATTACTCGGGCACCTCGCTCCTGATAATTCACTACGAAATATGCTTACTCTGTTAGTTCATGGCCTTTCAGGTGTTTCCCGCACTATCTGCTCTCACAACATATGTTCATATCTTTTATCCTTTAATTAAATAATTTTAGCTATAATTAAACCTAAACAGCAATGTCTTACGCTTTGAAGGAATTTGTTAGCTCAACCCTAACCATGTGAAGTGAATTTTCGATCCTGTCTTATATATTTAATTAGCAGAATGTAAAGTTATCATCTGGAGTTTGATTGCTTACTTGTGGTTTCTTGCTAACATAAATAACCCCTCTTGACTAGTTGATTCTGTAGATTAGTCACTAGAATTTGTCGCCCTGAAGAATATTATATTTTTTAATATAGTGCATCCATCTTGTATATTGATAGCTTTCTTCAACTAATGCTTTGTATGGCTTACATTTTATTTTTTTTCTACGTACCATAAAAAGATATACAGTCTTTTGCTACTTATTTAGGCCCCATGCACACGACCGTAGTTTTTCCCTCCCGTAAATACTGGCCGTAAATAAAGGTCCTTTGTCACACGTTTTTAACCCGTATTTACGGACCCGTGCCCGTAAATACGGGTCCATTGTCACCCGTATTCCACCCATATTTACGGACCCGTAAAAAAAGGGCGCTGGAAATTATGTCACATGATGCCATTTTCTCTGCTTCTCTTTATTCAAAAATTTAAATCCCCTGACGTCGCCTAGCAACGCTGCCGTAATTACGGGTGCACACACGTAGCCACCTGTAATTACACCAGTCCTACACAAGTGCTCTGCAGACCATATAACTTAACCCCTTAGTGACCAGCCCATTTTAGGCCCTAATGACCAAGCTAATTTATTCGTTTTTCTATAGTCGCATTCAAAGAGCTATAACCTTTTTATTTTTTCGTCTACATAGCTGTATGAGGACTTGTTTTTTGCGGGATTAGTTGTGCTTTTTAATAGCACCATTTTTGGGTACCTATAATTTTTATATTAACTTTTATTAACCTTTTTGGGGGGGATTATAAAAAAAAACTGAAATTCCGCCATTGTTCTATGCGTTTTTAAATTGACGCCGTTCACTGTGCGACGTAAATAACATGTTAACTTTATTCTATGGGTCGGTACGATTACGGCGATACCACATATGTAGAGGTTTTTTTATGTTTTACGACTTTTGCACAATAAAAACACTTTTGAACTAAAATTATTTGCTTTTGCATCGTCGCTTTCCAAGAGCCGTAATTTTTTTATTTTTCCATCAATGTAGTGAGTTTTTGGGCTTGTTTTCTGCGGGACAAGACGTAGTTTTGAATGGTACTGTTTTGGGGTGCATGGAACTTATTGATTCATTTTTATTATGACTTTTTTGGGGGGCAATGGAAAAAAATTGCAATTTCTCCATGGTTTTTTGCGTTTTTTTTTTACGGTGTTCACTTTGCGGTTTAAATTACATATTAACTTTATTAATGGAGTCATTACGGTCGCGGCGATACCACATATGTGTACTTTTTTTTTTTTTTACACTTTTACTAAATAAAACCACTTTTTATGGAATAAAATGGTTTTATTTATTTTTTTACTGTACTTTTTATTAATAATCTTTATTTTACTTTGATGACTTATTTTATTATTCCCACTAGGGGACTTTACTGTGCGATATTCCGATCGCTGCTATAATGCTTTGGTATACTTTGTATACCAGAGCGTTATTGCCTGTCAGTGTAAATCTGACAGGCAATCTGTTAGGACGTGCCTCCGGCGCGTCCTAACAGGCATATGTCCAGGGCAGACCTGGAGGCTTTTATCAAGCCCCCGGCTGCCATGACACCCCATCGGAGACCCGCGATTGCATTCGCGGGCCGTCGATGGGTGACAGAGGGAGCTCACTCCCTTTGTAAACAAAGTTAAATGCCGCGGTCGCTATTGACGGCGGCATTTAACGGGTTAAACGGCCGCGATCTAAGTAAACTTCGATCGCGGGCGTTGGAGCAGGAGCTCAGCTGTCATCAGACAGCAGAGCCCCGGCTCCTGCCTGCACGGGAGACCCGTGCAGGACTTAGACTAGGCTGACGTGAAAAGGCGTCAGCCTAGCCTAAAGCCCATTAGTGACCGACGTAAAAAGGCGTATTAGTGGTCACTAAGGGGTTAAAGGAGTTTTCCCATCTTAAACATTTATGGCATATCCACAGGAAATGCCAAAAATGTCTGATTGATGCGGGTCCCAGCTCTGGGACCCACACCTATATCTAGAACTGGCCGCAGAATCCAGGCAGAGATCAGTGGAAGGGGGTCACACGTGCACGCAGCTCTCTCCATTCTGTTCAATGGGAGTTACGGAAATAGCCAAGCAAGAGCTGCTCGGCTGTTTCCATAACAACCATACAACAAAATAGAGAGAGCTGCGTGCACGCGTGGCCCTCTCTCCACTGGTAGATAGTGCCACACACAGCCCCCTCTGTTAGATAGTGTTACACAAAACCCCCTCTGGTAGATAGTGCCACACAAAGCCCCCTCTGGTAGATAGTGCCACACAGCCCCCTCTTTAACATAGTGCCACACAGCCCCCCTCTTGCAGATAGTGCCACACAGCCGCACTCTTGTACATAGTGCCACACAGTATCCAATGTAGATAGAGCCACCCAGCCCCTCCCCCACTGTAGGTAGTGCCACACAGTCCCCAACTGTAGATAGTTCCACACAGCCCCCCTGTAGAAAGTGCCACACAGCCCCCCTGTAGTCAGTGCCGCTCAGTCCCCCCTTTTACATAGTTCCACACAGCCCCGCTTGTACATAGTGCTGCACAGCACCCCACTGTATATAGTGCCACACAGCCCCCCACTGTAGACAGTGACACACAGCCCCCTCTGGTAGATAGTGCCACACAGCCCCTTCTTGTAGATAGTGCCACACAGCACCCCCTCTTGTAGATAGTGACACACAGGGCCCCACTGTAGATAGTGCCACACAGTATCCACTGTAGATAGTGCCACACAGCCCCAACTATAGATAGTGCCACACAGCCCCCCTGTAGACAGTGCCACACAGCTCCCCCTGTAGAGAGTGCCACTCAGTTCCCCCTTGTACATAGTACCACACAGCGCCCCTTGTACATAGTGCTACACAGCCCCCCACTGTATGTAGTGAAACACAGCCCCTTCTGTAGACAATGCCACACTGCCCCACTTGTACATAGTGCTACACTGCCCCCCAGTAGACAGTGCGACTCAGCCCCCCTTATACATAGTGCTATACAGCCCCCCACTGTATATAGTGCCACACAGCCCCGCAGTCCGACGCTGTTTGTCTATCAACTCATCAGTAATTGTAAGCCATAAAATTAATCAGCTCGGGCAGTTGCTTTAAGGTAAGAGAGGGCCACTGTACCTACTGGGCGGGCCACTGTGCAGCTGCACAGGTTGCGCCATTGGTATGTCCACCCCTGAGATCAGCCTCCCAGATCATCCTTCCAGGCCTACATTAGTCCTGTCCTTACACATGTGCTGAACCGAGGATATTCTACATGTGTATGGACAATTATAACCATACAGTGGTATCCATATATTGGTTAGAAGGGTAAATCAGATGAGACATAGACAGAAAACTGAGCAGCTAAAACTGACAATAGCCCCTACCTTACTTTTACTGAACTATTGATGTAGATGTCACATGGTGCAGCCTAGGACATTATCCTCTCCAGACTTGGCTGCATTGTTCATAACTGTCTGTAAAGTGCACCTGCAGTTTTAAATGTGTGACTGTATGTTCACATGGCTTCTGTATGAAGCAGAAAAATACGAGACTGTTTACAAAAGAAAGCAGACTCTGAAAACTCAGCAGCATAAAAATGTGCCTCATATGAACAACACAGTGTATTTCCCATTGAAATCAATGGTAAACTGTTTGCAAGTGTATTTTGGAGTGTAATACAAGCGTTTTACGCTTCAAAATATGCCTGAAAATAAGCCGTGTGAACATACTCTTTTGTCAACTAGATTATTAGCATTCTACATTTTTTTCCGACTCAAAATTAGCACAGCAAATCAAATAAAGTGTGTTCCGAAAGTTTTCACACCTAACCACTTTCTCTACATTTTGATGCCTTATTCTAAAATGGATAATATTCATTTTATTTTTCTTATCAATCTACACACAAAACCCCATAATGAAGTGAAATCAGGTTTGTCGAAATTTGTGCACATTTAATAAACATAAAAAACTCAAATATCACATTTACATATGTATTCAGAACCTTTTCTATGACACTCAGAATTGAGTTCAGGTGCATCTTGTTTCCATTGCACTGTACTTAACCTGGTGCAGGTCTCAATTATTGACCTTTGTCCACAAACAAATGTAATTTCCAAGGGTTTCAATATTAGTACTCTGTACTTGTATTGTTGAAAATACAACTTGATAAATTAATATTCATGAGAAAAACATAAGAGGGAATTTATTAACCTTTCTACGCTAATTTTCTGGCATAGAAAAGTTGCAAAAGAGCCAAAGGTTGCAATTTGCGCCGCCCTCACAACTTTTGTGGAAAGGGACATGGCTTTGCAAAAGGGACAGGGCCACAATGACTTGGTAAATGTATTATAATTTACACCTGAAAGCTGTACCTCGTACCTTGCCCCTTAGAACAGGTTACCCCCCCCCCCCAACCCTCCCGTCGGACAATTAAATGAATAAAAAAATGTAAACAAAAACTAAATGAATAAATACATGCTCACCTCACCGCTCTTCTTCTCCCCTCCGCGGAGCTCAGCTCATACAACATACTGACACCGGGCAGTGTCAGGACATTGTATGTCATGCAGAACCGATGACGTTCTGCTTCATATTTAAGACCCTGATGCTATTAGGTGTGAAGACCTTGAATGCGCCGTGCTGGAATGGTGAGGGGAGAGGAGGAGTAGTGGGGTATGCGTTTTTATTTTATTTTATGACTGATGGATGGCACATGGCAGGCCAAAAGATGCGACACATTTATTAACAGGCGCTAGCCTCTTAAAAAATATGTTGCATTGTACGCCAACTTTCTTTCTATTAAGACTGGCGTATTAAATGCCAGTCTTAATACATTCCCTACTCTATTACCATATAGAATGAGCAATGGCATTCTATATTGTAATATTCATAAAAATAGTACTATCCACTATTTCAGCTATCATCAGTATAATAGTGAGTATTCATGAGAATTATGGCACCTACCATTATGTTAAGGGTATTTGCATCCTCGTTTTAGTTTGTAGGGCCCCTTTACATGGTAGTGTAAACCATCCTAGAAATTTCCTGGATACTAGAGTAAAATATCTGTGTTATCAATTACTCCTCACGTTTACATAATGAAGCACATTTTCTGTTTTGGTTAGGTCTAAAATTGGATTTTAGAATATTACATTATATTTTATTAATGTGAGATTTCAACCTATAAAAGATAATAGGTTAAACGTTGTGCTGCAATATTTTCTGATTTATTTTATTAGGATAACATTTTGTTTGGCAGATTTTGCGTAAGCAATGAGGTGGCTCTGTAGTGTAAGGCAATATACACTGATAATTATTTGTACCTCATTTTAACCTTGTTAGAAAAAATTTACATTAAAACTGATACCATGACAAAGTAGAACATTTATGAGTCAAACTGTTATAACCAAACCTAAAGAAAATGTTGTCTACACTGTACAGCTGAATGACAGTGGCTTCTTTTAGCAGGATAATGCGCTCTGCCACACTTCAAAAATTGTTCAAGAATTGTTTGAGGAACATGACAAAGAGTTCAAGGTTTTGAATTGGCCTCTAAATTCCCCAGATCTCAATCTGAACGAACATCTGTGGAATGTGCCGGAAAAACAAGTTTGATCCATGGGAAACCCACCTCACAACTTACAGGACTTATAGGATCTGCTGCTAACATCTTGGTGCCAGATACCACAGGACACTTTGTGGAGTCTGGTCCTCATCGGGTCAGAGTAGTTTTGGTGGCACAAGAGGTGGGAACACAATATTAGGCAGGTGGATTAAATGTTATAGCTGAATGGTGCACAGTATGTACACCATATGGACAAAACTATTGGGACATCTACATATTACACCTACAGGAGCTTTTATCACAACCCATTCTAAATCCATAGGAATTAAAATGGAGTTGGTCCCCCCTTTGCAGTTAAAACAGCTTCCACTCTTCTGGGAAAACTTTCTACAATCTCTGTTTTAGTTCATCCCAAAGATGTTCGATGATGTTGAGGTAAGGGCTCTGTGCGGACCAGTCAAGTTCTTCCTCACCAAACTCACTAAACCATGCTTTTATGGACCTTGCTTTGTGCACAGTCATGCTGGAACAAAAAAGGGTCTTTCCTATACTGTTCCCAGAAACTTGGAAGCATATAATTGTCCAAAATGTCTTGATATGCAGAAGCTTTAAGATGTCCCTCCACTTGAACTAAGTGGCCCAGACCAACCCTTAAAAACAACCACATAGCATTATCCCTCCTCCACCAAACTTTACAGTTGGCACAATGCAGTCAGGCAGGTAAAGTTCTCCTGCATTTGCCAAACCCAGACTCGACAATCAGACTGCCAGATAGAGAAGTGTGATTCATCACTCCACAGTACATGTTTCCATCCAACGCTTGGCATGGTGCTTGGTGATGCAAGACTTGCATGCAGCTGCTCAGCCATGGAAATCCATGCCATGATGCTCCCAGCGCACAGTTTTTGTGCAGGTGTTAATGCTAAGGGCAGTTTGGAACTCTGCAGTTATTTATTTTTTGGGTTTAGTTTTGACGACATCCACTATGCACTCAAAACGACATGTTAACCTTATTCTGCGGGTCAATACAATTAGGGCGATACCAAACTTCTATAGATTTTTTTTATGTTTTCTACTTTTTACAACGAAAAAACGAATTGTTAAAAATTATATTGGTTTTGTGTCACCACATTTTAGAAATCGTAACTTCTTTTTTTTTGTTGATATAGTTGTATAAGAGCCTGTTTTTTTGACGGACGAGTTGTAGTTTTTCACGGCACCATTTATTGTATCATATAATGTACTGAAAAACTGGGAAAAAAATATTTCTGGGGAGAAATAGGAAAAAATAACGATTCCTCGATTGTTTTTTCAGTTTTGTTTTTACGGCATCCACCTTGTGGTAAAAATAACATGTTAACGAGATATAGTCTTTTTGGTACCATTTTGGGGAACATAAGACTTTTTGATCACTTATTTAATTTTTTTGTGGGAGATGAGGTGACTAGTCCTTCTTAATGAATTATAATATCATCAAAAAGTTAATTTATTTCAGTAAATAAATTCAAAAAGTGAAACTCATATATTATATAGATTCATTACGGTCAGAGTGATCTATTTCCATCATTTTTTTTCTTTAATTTTTAACGTTAATGATTATGGCTAACAGTTAATGAAAACCCAAAATTTAGTCTCTCAGAAAATTAGAATATTTAATAAGCCTAATTTAAAAAACGATTTTTAATACTGAAATGTTGGCCTACTGAAAAGTATGTACAGTATTTGCACTTTTGCATGTATTACTGCATCAATGCGGCGTGGCATGGAGACTATCAGCCTGCGGCACTGCTGAGGTGTTATGGAAGCCCAGGTTGCTTTGATAGTGGCCTTCAGCTCGTCTGCATTGTTGGGTCTGGTGTCTCATTTTCCTCTTGACAATACCCGATAGATTCTCTATGGGGTTTAGGTCAGGTGAGTTTGCTGGCCAATCAAGTACAGTGATACTGTGGTTATTAAACCAGGTATCAAGTCCTGCTGGAAAATGAAATCATCTTCTCCATAAAGGTTGTCAGCAGGGGGAAGCATGAAGTGCTCTAGAATTTCCTGGTAGACTGCTGCATTAACTCTGAACTTGATATAACACAGTGGACCAACACCAGCAGATGACGTGGCTCCCCAAACCATCACTGACTGTGGAAACTTCACACTGGACCCCAAGCAACTTGGATTGAGTGCCTCTCCACTCTTCCTCCAGACTCTCGGACCTTGATTTCCAAATGAAATGCAAAATTTTCTTTCATCTGAAAACAGGACTTTGGACCACTGAGCAACACACCAGTCATTTTTCTCCTTAGCCCAGGTAAGACGCTTCTGGCATTGTCTCAAGAAATGCGACAGTTGTAGCCCATGTCCTGGATACCTTTGTCTTTGGTGGCTCTTGAAGCACGGACTCTTGAAGCACTGACTCCAGCTGCAGTCCACTCCTTGTGAATTTTCACCAGATTCTTGAATGGCCTTTTCTTGACAATCCTTTAAATGCTGTAGTTATCCCTGTTGCTTGTGCACCTTTTTCTACCATGCTTTTTCCTTCCTCACAACTTTCCATTAATATGATTGGATAAAGCACTCTGTGAACAGCCAGTTTCTTTAGCAATGTTCTTTTGTAGATTACCCTCCTTGTGGAAGGTGTCAATGACTGTCTTCTGTGAGCAGCCTTCCCCATGATTGTGTAGCCTACTGAAGCAGACTGTTGGACCATTTAAATGCTTAGGAAACCTTTGCAGGCATTTGGTGTTGATTAGCTGATTCGAGTGTGACACCATTAGTCTACAATCTTGAACTTTTACCCAATAATCTAATTTTCTGAGAGACTAAATGTTGGGTTTTCATTAAGGGTATGTTCACACGCAGTGAATAAAAACGTCTGAAAATACAGAGCTGTTTTCAGGCGAAAACAGCTCCTGATTTTCAGACGTTTTTGTAGCAACTCGCGTTTGTCACGGCTTATTTTACGGCCGTTTTTGGAGCTGTTTTTCAATGGAGTCAATAAAAAACGCCTCCAAAAACGTCCCAAGAAGTGTCCGGCACTTCTTTTGACGAGACGTCATTTTACGCGCCGTATTTTAACAGCGACGCGCAAAATTAAGGCTCGTGGCAACAGAACACCGTAAAACCCATTGCAAGCAGTGGGCAGATGTTTGCAGGCGTAATGGAGCCATTTTTCCAGCCGTAATTCGAGGCGTAAAACGCCCGGATTACGTCGTAAGCCACTGCATGTGAACATACCCTAACTGTCGGCCATAATCATCAACATTGAAAGCAAACAATGCTGGAAATAGATCACTCTGTGTGTAATGAATCTATATAATATATGAGCTTCACTTTTTGATTATAATTACTGAAGTAAATTAACTTTTTGATGATATTCTAATTTATTGAGAAGGACCAGTATATATATATATATATATATATATATATATATATATATACATATATATATTTATTTATTATTATAATTTTTTATTATTTTTATTTGTTTATTTATTTATTTTTAAATAATTTATTAATGTTAAATTGTTCAAACATTTACGGATGTGGTGAAACCAGTTTTTTTTTAACATTAATCGGAGTACAAAGATGGCAGACCTGGGGGTCTTCATTACCACCAGACTGCCATGACCACCATCTGCACCCCGCAATCGCTCCTGTTTTTAATGGCTTAAATGCCACAGTCGAAATTAAGGTGTTAAATGAGTGGGATCCCAAGCATTCTTTTACATTTTATCATCGTCACATTTCAAGAGTTATAACTTTTTCATTCTTCCGTCGATGTAGCTGTATGAGTACTTACTTTTTGCGGAACAAACTGTATTTTGTAATGACACAATTTTTACATAAATATTATATTTTTTGGGGAGCATTGAAAAACTATTTCGCCGTTGTTCTTTTGTGTTTTAAATGTACGTCGCTTACTGTGTGGCATAAATAATGTGTGAACTTAATAGATGTGTGTGTTTTTTTAAGCTGTGTTAAAAAAATATGTAAAACCATTCTTTGACAAAAAATTAAGGATGTGGTGACCACATTGAATGAAAAAAAAACTTGGGATTTGTCTCCCAGATATACTTCAGTATGTTATTTCATCAGATAAACAAGTCAATCTTACAAGCACATACCTTCTGCCAAGTCAATGTTGAAAATGATAACATGTTCATAGTTTTTATCTATAAGAATGAACATGAAGAACACAATCTTCATAATATTTAGCTAAGAGTTATACATTCGCTATCATTATATGAATGTTAGAAAACTACAAAATGGTTCATTGGCTTTTAGGACAATTTTCTTATTGTTGGTGTATGCATCTGCTGTGAAGAACCTGGCTTTTAGCTCCAGTGGGGCAAGAACATATAAAGAGATGTGTAATTTGTTTAGTGCTAAATTCAGGATAATAATTGTTTTTGGATAACACCCTCTAACACTATTGACTAGGCAATACTACACTCATTCAGGTATCAAGATTAAGCTCTTAATACATTTAGATCCTTCACTAGGATGTACAAGTAACTCCGACAAACTCTGATATTCTTCTGTAAACACTGGTGGGTGCTCATCAAAGCATTATTCCCTCCTAGTTTTTGATCTAAGTGTTTGCTGGAAATCCCTGAGGGGAAGATCAGAGAGAACCATTTCAAAGGTTTTGTACTTCCTCTAAACTTGTTACCATTAGAAAAAGAGGCCAAGTTTACTATTCCGAAAATAAACAGGAAAAAAAAGGATAAACCTGACACAGCTTGGGACGCTGCAGGAGGTTTGTCAACATGAGTGAATACTATTGCTGTCAGACGCTAATGAAAAGGGCTTGTGGCAATGGCAATGCAAGGAACTGACTGATAGGATATCTTTATAATTCTTGTCAGAATCCCTCAACTGATGCTCTTTATGTTCCTTCCTTTGGTCAATTATAAGCACTAAAGAAAACACTTTAAACACACATCAATACATAGCTTTTCTGTCATATCTCCCTTTTGTCCATGTTATACACTATCATGCATGTGACATTATGGGCTTTATAGAAGTGAATATGCTGGCTCTTTATTTGTTAAAGAAGGTTAGGATTGTGCCTATAGGTGGTTGAAGATGTCACGAACAGTATCTTCTATGTCAGATCCATCTATTGGTTTTAAGGAAGTAATAATAGAGTACAGTTAAAATGTCAAGAACAGTCATAAACAATATACTTTAAGTATCTTCAAAAATAGTGCAAGCAAATTCTTAATTCCGTTTAGTCATTATTCTGTACAATTATATTGAGTTAATTAAAGCTTTCACTATTAAACTAATCATTATTGGTGGTGAAAAACCAACACAGCAGGACCTATAAAACTCTATGATTAACCTATGAAAGACAACAGGCCATGGGACCTCCAAAGGAACCAACAAGACTATATAGAAAACTTACCACATCCCTTATACATCCAAAATAACAATGTACACAGACAATATACCCAAGTGGATCATGTATAAACATATATAAATATAATACATCACTACAGAAAAAAGACAATTTAAAAATACCTATTAAAAACATAGATGGACAATGTCAAGTGCAGGTTCCGGCGTTTGAGCAATAAATTTTTTCGCAACTGCGCTATTGTTTCAGCCAAAAAAACTGAAACCTTATGGAACGGAGACAAATGGAAACCATTTGCAATGGAAGCATTACAATTGCAATTAATGGTAATGCAAATGGAAGATATGGTTTCCATTTGCCTTTCCGTTCATGGGAAAGGCAAATGGAAAGGTCTAGCAGAACCCATGAACGGAAGGGTGATGCTGATGTAAGCAGGCCCTAAGAAGTAACACCAACATGAGCTACTTTTCAAAATACTACCCATTAGGCTAAACAATGTTAAAGAGTCACAGTGATTTTGAGTTATCAACCCCAACACTATAAAAATCTGCTATAACTTGGAAGGTGTACACAAGATCTATGCACCTCTCAATAAGACATGGCCTCCTTAATATACAAGAGTATAAAAAGAAGACGAGACTGTTTGGATTTCAATTGCTGAGGGTCGTCTGAAAAAAGTTTTCCCTTGTCAAGAGTGCCCTCCCCTGTCAAAATGTTTTAGATTGTGATCGGAACTTAAAACATTCTCTTAGTATGGAGAGTGCCCCATACTGATGTTGACAAGGAGTTTATATTGGTTCCCAAAGCAAATTTGACAAAAGGCAACACCATATGATACTGTATTTTACTAGACATGAAATTATAAAAACAAATCCTGGTAGGTGACTTTATTGAGTTTTTAGGATGTTATTTCAGGATAAGTTTTCTCTTTTGGTTTGTTGAACATGATTCAATTCCCCAGAGTGAAAGTTTATGGAATTGCTATACTAGCAATTCCCCAAAGGCAGCTGGATACTGTCTGGAACAAGCATACTAGTAAATCAGCTACCTCAATTCCGTCACCACTTTGGTCAGCAGAGTCTAAGGCTACTCTATGGTCTTCACCAGAGCCTGCCGCAAGGCATGTTGGATTTGGTCGCATAGAACCCAGGTTGCTTTTACTGAATAATGTGTTGGACAGGAGGTGGACAGGACTTGCAGGCAATACTGCAATGGATAACCAGAAAGCCGGAGGGGTGATCAACAAGCAGAGTTCAAACCAGGAGAGACTAAAAGTCCAAATCCCAAAGCAGAAGAATACCAGGAGTTGCAGAGGTCGAAACCAGCTGTGAGTAGAATATCCAAATCAGTGAGCAGAGGGGTAAATCCAAAGACAAAGGTGAAGTCAAGTTCAAAGAGTTCAAGTAGTCAAGGTGATTCAGGTTGTAACCAGGAGCTTGATCAGACACATGCATTCACAAGAAAATCACAAGCAACAATGAAAAAACTGAACAGACTCAAATACTCCACCCTTAAATAATAATGGCTCTGCATCTCAAACCAGGGCCACCCAGAAACTTGGCTAGTAAACATAGCAAACATAGCAAAGTAATTTATGTTACAGCCTGGTCAACATTGACCAATGTTAATAATTAGAGATGAGCGAACAGATTTGGCACAAATCAAACTTAGTCCAAAATTCCAGACGCACTGAAATTTGAAACTTTTATGGTTCGCTGTGCACGAATCGTCAAAAAGCCGAGCGCCGGCTGACATTTTGCAGATTATAGATAAAAAGGGGGGAGACGAAGAGGGGGAAAAAAATACCACCTTTTCTGGTCTCCCATAGCTATGCATTCCTGCTGTCAGATGAGATGACGTAGCTGTCCCATGTGATCGCTGCAACCAAAAACAGGCTGCAGCGGTCACATTGGATAAAACTACGTTATAATGCAGCTGTTCCATTGGACTGCTGCATCCAATCACAGGCTGCAACGGTCGCATGATACAGCTACGGCATGACGTAGTTTTATCCCATGTCACCACTGCAGCCTGTGATTGGATGCAGCGATCACATGGGACAGCTACGTCATCTCACAAGTCGGCAGGGACACACTGCTACGAGAGACCAGGGGAGGTGGTAAGTATGTATTTTTATATTGTAGAATCACAAGTGCCCCGGTTGCCGTGTTTGACTCTCTGATGTCTTCTAGGACTGCATCCCACTTGGATACAGTCTTAGAAAACATCAGAGAGTCCATTGTGATGCGCTGCAAATTTATTCGGACCAAAACTAATTTCAAGAAATTTGTTTTCATTGGGATGGAAAGTAGATAACCAATTCAAAAAAATATTGTACTGACCCCTTCATCACTATAGCTGTAGTGTATAAAGGTGGTAATAAAGACCATGTTATGTGGAATAGCAATGTTTTATTTAACTGTAATGGAAAAAATGTTTTCACTCTCAAATACCTTGCCCTTCTTGCTAAACACCCCTTATGTTAAACTCAGATAATCATCCTTCTTGATAGTGATAAATTATCGAATTAAAATTTTTAATGTGCAAACCCAGCCTTAATAATTCCAATGTACTAGATAAAATTAACCAAACTTTGGGTGCTACAATACCATTAAGAAATGTAAGAATGAGTGCAACATCATTTAACTTTCCTGCTCGAAGGAGTACCACAAAATTATGATTGGTGCCTAAACTTTGGGGAAACATATTGCCTGCTACATACTCCCCTAGGTGGCACTAACATTAACGACAGGCAAGTGATCTTTGTAAATTAGCTGTGGTGGCCCTTAAAAGACTAGATATATGTTTATATCAGTACAGTTAGTAATTCAAAATAACTAGATTACATTATATAATTTATAGACTTAGTAGCAGGTAAGCACTGCCTAAAAGGTAGTATTTGACTACATTATAATTTGAGAACCCAACTGGATAACCACTTTAGATGAAATTAAATGATATCTAAGGGAGTTAGATAACACACAATAATATTCTAAGGCATATGAATCAATAAGTATAGGTCACACCCGTATTTAATTGTAATGCATTTTCAAATCAAACATTTTCATGCTGACATTTTTCCAGTTTATTCTTGCCCTTTGTTTTCTAGCCCTTTATATTCATTATGTTTAACTAGTATTTTATGGATTGTTGCACATAGAATAAGCATTTATTTTTCAAAATGTCAAGAACTGATGTATATAATATTTGTGATAACCAGATTCAGCACTTTAGGTGTTTATGTATTTTATAATGCATACAAATAGAGATGTTGGAAAAGATTTAACAGGTTTGAGACTTAAAGTAAATCAAGAGACTCTTCAGAGAATGAGATAATTTTTGAAGATTTGCTCATTTATGCTTACAATTTTAATTTTACTTAGTAATGAACAGTTTTTATATTTCTTTAAAAAAAAAGTATAAAAAAATCCCATAAGTACTGTTACACTAAAGATGTGCTGGAGGACGACAGCAACTCCAAATAGCCTCACAGTATAGCCATGGTATAAAGGCACTTCACATTGACCTACAACAGGAGAAGATTAAACCAGGTTCCACTTCAGTTCTCTAAGAATAGAAAGACTAGAGTGGGCAAAGGTTCACCAAAACTGGGTGTTTGAAGATCGAAAAACATTGCATGGTCTGAAGATTTACTGCACGATGCAGATGTTTAAGCCAGAATTTGATATAAACCACATGAATCCATGGAATGGACTTGCCTTATTTTGCCAGTTCAGGCCAATTGTCATGGTATAATGGTGTGGGGAATGTTTGGCATGATGTTCATGAAAGGAATGTTTGTTCTTGACCCATTTTCTTCTTCTCACTGGTGATTAAGTACTTTATATCATTCTGCCCTTGCTGTAATGGAAATGAGCTTTCAATACAATGACTTCACGGTGAGCTTGTGCTGGACTTGTGTTTATAAACAGCAGCCAATCAGAAGAGGCAGAGCTGCAGTGGGGAGGGAAAGAGCAGCAGCCTAAACCAATGATGAGAGAGGAGGTGGATTTCAGATTACTTTAGACTCCTTGTAGACTATGAACAGTAGCTAAGATGTATTCACAAGTTACAGCAAGCACTGAGACAAAAAAATATCAAGTGAAATAATGTACTGTATAAGTACTGACATATAATGTTTAAGGCCACAACCAGGGCAGGCCTTAGGTTCCTTGATGCCCTGTGAAGTACCTTCTATTTAATCTCCCCTTTTGGTTAACCATTTAGTGTTGAAACAATAGAATCATACAGTGCAAAAACACCATAGTAGTAAGGTGGTCAAGTAATACTTCTCAATCTATAAACTAGGGAAGCTCCATGTGTCCAGGCCATCTGGGCCAGTAGTGCCCCCTTCAGTAGTGACAGGTGATGACATTGGCTTTAACTGTCACACACATATAAAATAAAGAGTTTCCACTTTTTTCACAAATATCTATTTTCTTTGGTTGCACATTGTCATGGCTATGGGTTAAGTGGACCCACTGTGCCGCTCCACCATAGCGGAGTATCAGCTGAACAAACAAAATGTCAATCACAGTCACTAGGGAAAAAGTACCCGGGTTTCAACCGTACTAACTATGTAATCAAAAGCAGACTGGTCCCGGACTAATGGAAGCTAGCTTGTTCCGGACTATCGGAACTTGTCTCGGATACTCGACTTGAACACAGAAGTCGTCTTGGACAATGGATTTTTAACACAGAAGTCAACTCGGATAATGGACTCGAACACAGAAGTCGTCTCGGACAGCTAAGGAACCATTTGCATGACAAATACTGGGAAAACACAACATTGTGCTGGCAAAGGGGAAGTGGGCAGGGTTCCTTTTAAAGTCCCCGGTATGCTGGGATTGGCTCGGAGTGAATTTCTTGTTGCCTATAGGCAACAGCGGGAGGAGAGAGCAGTGTGTGCCGGCGTCTCAGTGGGAGGAGATGCCGGCCAGGATCCAGAGGCTTGCGATCGCGGCTGCTGGTAGGTGGGATACATGCTTGCACTAAATAAAGTGTACCATAATTGGTCACTATGGTTAATTCTAGCAACTTGCCAGCTTATTTATTCCTCAAAAACAGCAGCAACAGTCACATTACACTGAATATAATGTACTATTATTAGGTTTCAAATATGAACGAGTCCAATAGTAGAAGCTATCTTCTTTGATAGCACTAGCCTCTGGAGTACTGCTGCTTTTTCCTTCTTTGATCTATCTTGATAGTTCGTCTTTATTTCTCCTGATTATGTTTCTTTTCCTGATAAGCCATGATTTCACTATCTGTGTTTTTGTCTCACTTATGTTTCCCAAACCTTTCCTCTACTCTTGTTCCTTCCTGGCTATCATTCTTGTCTTGTCTTTCTTTTTTCTGTCCATCTCTATCAGTTTCAATTTAATCCTTCAGTCTCTGCTGATTTGCTTGTTATCTCAGAAGAAAAGGATTTGCTCTGGCAGCCAAGAGTTTAGCAGGAAGACTGACTGCAGGATAACAGGAGAGCCATGCAGACAGACTCATGATTCAGGGTTATATGGCAAAGCCGCTACATTTCTGAACTTCTGATCTTTTATAAAACATATTGACCATTCCTGAACAGGAGTACAGGGATGTATTTTATGTAAATGAGGCTTGTCATATATACAGTATTGCAGTAATGCTTGATAAAAAATAATCCTGACATTGGCCTTTCTGAAATGTTATCAAATATGGAGGGGCAGGCAAAGTTTTGAAACAATAATATATTATAGAATAGAAATTGCTGCAGTATAGGTTGTAGATTTTGACTACTAGGGTTCATCACCGCACCATTTTTGCTTGATAGATAGTTTAGTATAAAATATATTAGAAATAGTTAAGTAATTTCACTAAAAGTAAAGCACTGTATTGAGATTGTTAAAGGATCAACAATGAAGATGGTCTTAGGGGTAAGGGTAAAGCATATCTCTAATAAAAAAAAAAAAATTTTGATTGTACTCCTAAATCCTTGTAGTAATTTTGTGTATTACCGTCTTCAGTTTCTGACACATCTTTGAGGATTTGGTTTTTAACCCCTTAAGGACGCAGCCTTGTTTTGGCCTTAAGGCTCAGAGCCCATTTTTCAAATCTGACATATTTCACTTTATGTGGTAATAACGTCGGAATGCTTAAACCTATCCCAGCGATTCTGAGATTGTTTTCTCGTGACACATTGGGCTTTATGCTAGTGGTAAAATTTGGACAATATATTGAGTGTTTATTGGTGAAAAATTGCAAAATGTATAAAAAATAGAATTTTTCAGAATTGAAATGCATCTGCTTTTAAAACAGACAGTTATACCACCCAAAATAGTTACTAGTTCACATTTCCCATATGTCTACTTTAGATTGGCATAGTTTTTTGAACATTCTTTTATTTTTCTTGGACGTTACAAGGCTTAGAACATAAACAGCAATTTCTCATATTTTTAAGAAAATTTCAAAAGCCTTTTTTTAAGGTACCTGTTCAGTTTCGAAGTGGCTTTGAGGGGCCTATGTATTAGAAACCCCCATAAAGCACCCCATTTTTAAAACTAGACCCCTCAAAGTATTCAAAACAGCATTTAGAAAGTTTATTTAACCCTTCAGGCATTTCACAGAAATTAAAGCAAAGTAGAGGTGAAATTTGCAAATTTAATTTTTCTTGCTGAATTTCAATTGTATTACATTTTTTTTCTGTAACACAGAAGGTTTTACCAGAGAAACACTACTAAATATGTATTGTCCAGATTCTGCAGTTTTTAGAAATGTCCCACATGTGTCTCTAGTGCGCTCGTGGACTAAAACACAAGCCCCAGAATCAAAGAAGCACCTAGTACATTTTGAGGCCTCTTTTTTATTAGAATATATTTTAGGCAGCATGCCAGGTTTGAAGAGGTGTTGAGGTGCCAAAGCAGTAGAAATCCCACAAAAGTGACCCCATTTCAGAAACTACACCCCTCTAGGAATTAATTTATGGTTGTTGTTACCATTTTGACCCCACAGTTTTTACACAGCACGTATTTGAATTGGGCTGTGAAATTAAAAAAATGACATTTTTTCAAATAAGATGTCATTTTTGATAAAAATTTCTTATTTTCACAGGGAACAAAATACCACATTTTGTTGCCCAATTTGTCCTGAGTGCAGCAATACCCCATTTGTGGCGATAAACTGCCGTTTGGGCCCATGGGTGGCCTCAGAAGTGAAGGATCACTGTGTGTTCTTTGGAGTGCAGATTTAGCTGGATTGGTTTTCGGGTACCATGTCGCATTTGCAGAGCCCCAGAGGTATCAAAGCAATGGAAACACACCAGAAGTGACCCCATTCTTGAAACTACACCCCTCAAGGAATTCATTTATGGTTGTTGTTACCATTTTTACCGCACAGTTTTTTCACAGCACCTATTTGAATTGGGCTGTGAAATTAAAAAAATATTTTTTTTTTTCCAATAAGATGTCATTTTTTATCAAAATTTCTTATTTTCACAGGGAACAAAATACCCCATTTTGTTGCCCAATTTCTCCTGAGTGCAGCAATACCCCATTTGTGGCGATAAACGGTCGTTTAAGCCCATTGGAGGCCTCAGAAGGGAAGGAGCGCTGTGTGTTCTTTGGAGTGCAGATTTTGCTGGATTGGTTTTCGGGTGCCATGTCGCATTTGCAAAGCCCCAGAGATATCAAAGCAATGGAAACCCACCAGAAGTGACCCCATTTTGGAAACTACACCCCTCAAGGAATTCATTTATTGGTGTTGTGACCATTTTGATCCCATAGTTTTTTCACATAACTTATTTGAATTGGGCTGGGAATTCAAACAAAATAATTTTTTTTCAATAATATGTCGTTTTAGCTCAAAATTTCTTATTTTTACAAGAAATAAAATATTCCATTTTGTTGCCCAATTTGTCCTGAGTGCGGCAATGCCCAATTTGTGGTGATAAACTGATGTTTGGGCCCATGGGAGGGCTCAGAAGGAAAGGACCACCATTTGGCCTACTGGGGATTTTCTGGTGCTAAGTCATGTATGCAGAAGCCCCTGAGGTACCGGTACAGTTGAAACCCCCAAGAAGTGACCCCAATTTAAAAACTACACCCCTTAAGGCATTCATCTAGAGGTGTAGTGAGCATTTTTACCGGAGACATACACCCCATAAACTGTAATGTGGGTTCTCACGGGTATGGAAATACCCTCAATGTGGCTGTTATCAGATGCCTGGGCACACGGCAGGGCTAAGAAGGGAAAGATGAGGGGGATAAGATGTGCGGAGTGCATCAGGGTAAGTAAAACTGGGGTAGATTAAAAATCAAGGGACGTATGATACATTTTGAAGCACTCTTTCATACGGAGCCTTCGTTTTTCGGGACACATGTCACATTGATATATTGTGTCCTCCCTTATCCCCCTCTTATAGCAGACTTTGTACCTCTTTTGACTTTTTCCTTTCTTGCCAGCTTGGGGAACTTCTTCTGGAAAGTGTTGCCCTGGTACGATGTGTGTGGCCCCACTTCCAGAAGTACTGGGTGCCCCCCCTTCTTGGTCCCTAAAAATTTGTTTCTTGAAAACCAGCTCTTGAAATTCCAGGAAAGTTCCCATCTGGCCTGTACATCGACGTAGCACGTACACATTGTACAATGCCATCTGTATGATGTGCACGGCCAGCTTCTTATACCACACCGCATGGCGCTGTAGGGCTTCAGGGCTTGATCTGACAAGTCCACCCCTCCCATGTACCTATTGTAGTCTAGTCTGGTTTGGGGGTGTCTGTACTGGTATATGGGTACTGGTGTGGCCATGTATTGTTGTCAATACAAGGACATCTCTCTTGTCTTGTACTTGACACACAATATGTTGCTGCTAGATTGTGCCCTGCTCTCAACCCTTCTGAGTGTTTGCCCAAGCAGAGTCTTAGAGAGGCCTCTCAGATTTCTTCTAGCAGTGCCGCATGACTTCTGGAAGCGAGGCAATTGAAGAGTGGGAAGCTGGTATAAAAATTATCCAGGTAGAGTTGGTAACCCTGGTCCAGCAGTGGGTGCACCAAATCCCACACAATTTCTGCATTAACTCCCAGTAAGGGGGTGCATTCTGGGGGCTGAGCACTGGTGTTCTTCCCTTCATATATCCTAAATTTGTAGGTATACCCTGATGCACTCTCGCACAGCTTATAGATCTTCACGCCATTTCTTGCCCTCTTACTCGGCAGGTACTGGCGGAATTGAAGCCTCCCTTTAAAATGTACCAAGGACTCATCAATAGAAATACACGTCTCGGTGGTGTATGCTTGGGAAAACCGGGCACTGCAACGGTCTAATAGGGGTCTCCGTTTATACAAACGGTCAAAACTGGGGTCATCTTGGAGTAGGCAATGCTCATTAGGAGAAGCGAAAGTATTGCCTCATTTTTATTTATTTTTTAGGTTCCAGTTCAGTTCTGAAGTTGCTTTGAGGGGTCTATATATTAGACACCCCCATCAAACACCCCATTTTAGAAACTAGACCCCTCAAAGTATTCACAACAGCATTTAGAAAGTTTATGAACTCTTTAGGTGTTTCACAGGAATTTAGAGCAAAGTAGAGGTGAAATTTACATATTTATTTTTGTCAGAAAATCCTTTTTATACCATTTATTTCTAAAACACAAAAGGTTTTACCAGAGAAACGCAACTCAATACTTATTGCCCAGATTCTGCAGTTTAGAGAAATATCCCACATCTGGCCCTAGTGCGGTAATGGACTGAAGCACCGGCCTCCGAATCAAAGGCGCACCTAGTGGATTTTGAGGCCTCTTTTTTATTAGGCACCATGTCCGGTTTGAAGAGGTCTTGTGGTGCCAAAACAGTGGAAACCCCCCAAAGTGACCCTATTTTGGAAACTAGACACCTTAAGGAATCCATTGTAGTTTTTTTGGGGTGCATGCGGCTTTTTGTTCAGTTTTTATTCTATTTTTAGGTGGCGTGGTGACTAAAAAACAGCAATTCTACTATTGTTTTTTTATTCTATTTTTTTTACAGCGTTCACCGTGCGCTATAAATGACATATTCACTTTAATCTGCGGGGCGATACGATTACGGCGATACCATATGTTTATAGTTTTTTTATGTCTTATGGCGTTTGCACAATAAAATACGTTTTGTAAAAAATGATTCACTTTTTGTGTTACCTTATTCTAAGAGCCAGAACTTTTTTATTTTTCCATCAATAAAGCTGTGCGCGGGCTTATTTTTTGCATAACGAACTGTAGTTTCAATCATTACCATTTTTAGGTACATGCGACTTTTTGATCTCTTTTTATTCCATTTTTTGGGAGGTGAAGTGACCAAACAATTGTGATTCTGGTACGGTTTACTATTATTTTCTTTTACAGCGTTCAGCGTGCTGGATAAATAACAAAATAATTTTGTAGTCCAGGCCGTTACGGACGCGGCGATACCAATTATGTATAGTTTATTTGTTTATCTATTTTTATTAATAATAAAGGACTGATAGGGGAAAAAGGGGGATTTTTACTTTTATTACTTTTAAAACTTTTATTTTCTTATTTTTACACATCTTTTTTTTAACTTTTTTTAAACTTTATTACTTTGTCCCACTAGGGGACTTGAGGGCAGGAGGCCATGATCGCTATTCTAATACACTGCACTACATGCGTAGTGCAGTGTATCAGAGCTGTCAGCTACTCACTGACAGCAAGCATAGTGGGTCCTGACTTTGTCAGGACCCACTAGGCTTCCGTCGATGGCATAGCCGGACGCCATTGTTTGGTGTCCGGTAGCCATAGTAACCATCGCCGGCCGCTATCGTGTAGCAGGCCGGTGATGGTAGCTTAACCCCTAAAAAGCAGCGATCTCTATTGAACGCGGCTTTTAAGGGGTTAATCAGCGGGGACACAGCGATCGGTCCCTGCTGAAGGAGCTGCGGCAGCTGCTCTACGAGACAGCAGCTGTCACAGCTCCTGTATGTGTCGGGAGGACGGCCGAAATGGCCGTTACTCCCGAGACGTACTATTAGGTCATGGAGCGCGAACCATTCAGCTACCATGACCTAATAGTACGTCCAGGAGCGGGAAGGGGTTAAGAAGTTAAAAGGGGCATTAAGATGCAGACAACGGCATAGCTAATGACTCGACGATATAAGTTTATTTACTGACTGGCTGTGTTGCAGGATTATGCAGGGACAGAAAAATTTACATTCCGGGAACAGTCCTGGGACATTGTTTTAGGACCCTTATTCTAAATAAATATTAAACATATTCAATTTGTTTTATATGCCCAATGCAATGTTTATTATTAATAATTATAATAATATTAATAATACTAATCACAGTCAGCTAATAATGCAGCCTATATGCAGCCTGGTGTACTTGAAAAAGGGGAGACATGGGATCCCTGAATGTTTTTGGTCACATCACTAGAAATGCCTTATGAACACACATAGCCTGATTTCTCTGCTTAATCTGTTATGCTAATGAACATTTGAAAAGTGGTTGTCCCATCAGAACAACCTCTTGTATTAATGTAGGACCCCTATCGACAAGCTGATCATCATGGGTCAGCAGCTATATCCCTTGACAATCAGCTTTTATTGACAGGGAAAGCTGCAGAGGAAATGCAGTGTTGCATGGCCCCTATTCAAATAAATGAACAACCAGGTAGTACTATAACTATTAAAAAACAACCAAGCCCCTTTAGGACACAGCCTGTTTTGGCCTTGTGGACACAGATGATTTTTTCAAATCTGACATGTGTCACTTTATGTGGTAAAAACTCCGGAACGCTTTTACCTATCCAAGCGATTCTGAGATTGTTTTCTCGTGACATATTGTACTTTATGTTAGTGAAAAAATTTGGTCGATAAATTCAATATTTATTTGTGAAAAACTTCAAATTTTAGCAAAAATTTGCAAAAATTAGCATTATTCTAAATTTAAATGTATTTGCTTGTGAAACATATAGTAATACCACACAAAATAGTTACTAGCTAACATCCCCCATATGTCTACTTTATGTTTGCATCATTTTTTTTCACGTACTTTTATTTTTCTAGGACGTTACGAGGCTTAGAACTTTAGCAGCAATTTCTCATATTTTCAATAAAATTTCAAAAGGCTATTTTTTCAGGGACCAGTTCAGTTCTGAAGTGGCTTTGAGGGCCTTATATATTAGAAAGTCCCCATAAATCACCCCATTTTGAAAACTGTACCCCTCAAAGTATTCAAAACCATATTCAGAAAGTATTTTAACACTTTAGGCGTTTCACAGGAATTAAGGCAAAGTAGAGGTGAAATTTACAAATTTCATTTTTTTTGACGAAATTCATTTGTAATAAAAAAAATCTGTACCACAGAAAGTTTTACCAGAGAAACGCAACTCAATATTTATTGCCCAGATTCTGCAGATTTTAGAAATATCCAACATGTGGCCCTAGTGTCCTAATGGACTGAAACACAGGCCTCAGAAGCAAAGGAGCACCCAGTGGATTTTGGGGCCTCCTTTTTTTAGGAATATATTTTAGGCACCATGTCTGGTTTGAGGAGGACTTGTGGTACCTAAACAGTCGAAACCCCCAAAAAGTTACCCCATTTTGGAAACTACACCCCTCAAGGCATGTTTCTAGGGGTATAGTTAGCATTTTGACCCCACAGTTTTTTTGCAGAATTTATTGGAATTAGTCTGTGAAGAAGAAAAGCACCTATTTTTCTGTGGAAACATAGAATTTTTTCATTTTTACAAGGAATAAAGGAGAAAAAGCTGCCCAACATTTGTAAAGCAATTTCTCCCGATTACGGCAATACCCCATATGTGGTCGTAAACTGATGTTTGGACCCACAGCAAGGCTCAGGAGGGAGGGAGCGCCTTTTGGATTTTGGAGCGCAGATTTTGCTGGATTGGTTTTCAGTGCCATGTCGGGTTTGCAACGCCCCGGAGGGACCAAAACAGTGGAAACCCCCCAAAAGTCACCCTATTTTGGAATCTACACCCCTCAAGGAATTTTTCTAGGGGTATAGTGAGCATTTTGGCCCCTCAGGATCTTTTTAGAGCTAAGGTGACTAAAAAACAGCAATTTTGGCGCTTTAAATTCTTTATTTATTACAGCGTTCACCGTGCGCAATAAATTACGTTTTAATTTATTCTGCCGGTCAGTACGATTACGCCGATACCATATGTGTATAGTTTTTTTTTACGTTTTGCTGCGTTTGCACAATAAAATGAAGTTTCTATAAAATAATTTATTTTCTGAGACACCCTATTCTGAGCCGTAACTTTTTTATTTTTTCGTCAAAAAAGCTGTGGGAGGTCTTGTTTTTTGCGAGACGGGTTGTAGTTTTTATCTGTACCATTTTGGGGTAAATGCGACTTTTTGATCACTTTTTATTCTATATCTTCGGAGGGGTGGTGACCAAAAAATAGCGATGCTGACAGTTTTCCGTTTATTTTGTTTGCTGCGTTCACCGTGCGGAAAAATTTACATTATAGTTTCATCGTTTGGGCCGTTACGAACTCGGCGATACCAAATATGTGTACTTTTTTTTTAACGTTTTCATTTTTTCCCTATAATAAATGACTTATTATAGGAAAACAAAACCTTTTATTTTTACACTTTTATAAAACATTTTTATTAACTTTTTTTAACTTTTTACACTTTATATTTTTGTTTATTTACTTTTTTTTAACTTTTTACACTTTCTTTTTTTTTACCTGCAGCTCTGATCGCTGCTAGAATACATTACACTACCTAGGTAGTGTAACGTATTCCAACTGTCAGTGTGATGTCACAGTCACTCTGACAGTTGGTCTACGAGGATCAGCAGAGGCTGATCCTCATAGGCTGACATACATGGCAGACCTGGGGGCCGTTGTCTGGCCCCCGGGTGCCATCACAAGCATCAGAAGCCCCCACGATTGCATGGGGGCTGCTGATGCGCTACAAACCCGCTACATGCGGAGATCGCAATCGAGCCCCACATGTAATGGGTTAATTGCCAAAATCAGCGGCGATGATACGCTGATCGGCAACACTGGAGAGTGTCAGCTGTCGGGGACAGCTGATCTCGAAGTTCCTGATGCACACTGTCGCCGACAGTGTGCATCGGTAATAACTCAGTAACTATACGTCCTCGTGCGGGAAGTGACCTCCCGCAACGACGGACAGTTACATCCTGGTGCGGGTAGGGGTTAAACACATGCATTGCTTTTTTTTTTTGGACATTATGCCGCACTAATACCTATGCTGCAACTACTACTAATTCTACTACTACTACTACTACTACTACTACTACTACTACTACTACTACTACTACTACTACTACTACTACTACTACTACTACTACTTTGGCAGACCATACAGCTGTTATGGGGCCCTTCAAAGAGAGGATGTGCGGCCCAGATTGGCCTCATTGCCTTTGCTAATGGTTGGTAAGAACCTGGGCAAGACTCCAATCTTCAGAGAAACTGCTCTGTTAGCAATCAAGGAAGTGGGGTATTGGCACAGGTGGCATGTAAAGGGTGTGGAGGGAAAAACAAATGCAACACTTTTTTTTAACAGCATGACCAACACGATAATGGGGGTCCATTTTGATCTTTGCAATGGGGTACCCTCTCTTCTATGTACACCAATGCTGCTAGTACTTTTACTATTATAGCTTGTGCTACTGTCACTAGAAATTGTTATTACTACTTACAGCAGTAGTATCAATATAAAAGTAAGGATAATAATTAACAATAATAATTTTGTATCACAGTAAAAAAAAAAAAGTATAAACTAATTTATATATTTCCAGGTTGAATTTGACATAAAGCTATGCATTATGAGCGCAGAAAAGCTTATTAAAAGATTTAATCCACATTAAATTGTATATTTAAAAAGTGAGTGGGTAGAACTGTGGCTCCAAACCAGCTATTATATCATTAATTTCTTGTTACATATACAGCTTTATTGAACATATGCTGGGAACCAAATTCTGCTTAAACAGATCATCTAGCACTATGTATGGAAAGTGTGGAATGTACATAAAATATATCAGCTTCTGTTTTCATTCTGTAATAAATGTATTTGCCTTTGTAAATTTAAAGCATACAGTTGGTTCAGCTTTTCCCAGATACAGCGACGCTGTTGTCCAATTGTCACATTCATTATTATAAAAATCTACATATACACTAATAAAAGGTAGTATAAGAAATGTAGGTGCAAACCATCAATCTGTGCACTTTTGGTTTGTAAAAGTGCCAGGAAATCTTTGTGAACTTCGAAAACTTGTTTTAACGGAGCTGTCTGCTTTCAGCAATCCCTTTTTGTTATATAAATATGCTTGTTACAGGGAGTCCCGCTGTTTAACCCCCCCCACCCCCCGCAGGGAGCTACACTGGAGGAGTCACTTGTTGAGAAGGGTCTGGGTGTACTTGTAAATCATAAAATAAATAACAGCATGCAATGTCAATCAGCTGCTTCAAAGGCCAGCAAGATATTGTCGTGTATTAAAAAAGGCATGGACTCGCGGGACAGGGATATAATATTACCACTTTACAAAGCATTAG